>NC_056737.1:1627275539-1627280539 GCF_019279795.1 Protopterus annectens
CACCCTCTGCCCAGAAAACCACAGTGAAAAACTTCTCTAAAGCAAACTTCACACTACTCAAAACCGAGGTGGAATCCTTCAAAGCCTCCGGGCCTGTGGATAATACGGCCCAGACCGCAGAATCCTTTATAAATGCATTCTATGAACACCTTCAGGAATGCATGGATCATGCAATCCCAAATAAAACTAAGACCCAATCCCCCAAAGGTAGGCGTCCTGTTTGGTGGACCCCAGCCATAAACAAACTATACAATAGAAGAAGGAAGTTACTACATGACAGAGCAAAATCCCAAAAAGGGAAGGCACCTCTGATCAGTATTAGCAAAAAACTACGGGCACTCATAAAATCATCGAAGGCCAGCTTCGAGAGAAAAATTGCACAGGACACTAAAGATAATCAAAAAGCTTTCTTTAGTTATATTAGGAACCTGGGTGGAAATTCCCAGATATGCTCAGAATTAGTCCAAAATGACAAAAAATACACTGAACCCACAGACATTGCCAACATCCTAGCCAACAGGTTCAGTGCAAACTTCTCCCCCCCTCCCCACCAAAAGAGCAAATATCTATTCCAGTAGAGTGCTTGCCCCCCTGACCTATCAAATGCTCGGGTAAAAAACGCCCTCTCCAAAGCAAAAAACACAGCATCAATGGGACCAGACAGTGTCCCGGTCTGTGTCCTACATGAACTCCAAGATGAACTGAACCCAAACTTAAAGCTACTGTTCACTCTCAGCCTTACTACATGATATGTACCCAAAGAGTGGCGTACAGCAACAGTGATCCCTCTCCACAAAGGTGGAGCCTCAACGGATTCTGGAAACTATTGCCCCATAAGCCTGACTAGCTTGGTCTGCAAAGCTATGGAAAGGATCATCATGGAACTCATAAATAAAGATATTGGGGACCTACAGACACTGGATCCTACCCAGTTTGGCTTTGTTAAGGGCAGATCCTGCCTCTTAAACCTGGTTGATTTCTTTGAAACAGTCACCAAGGCCATTGACGAAGGGAAAGTGATCCACACAGCCTACTTGGACGTCGCAAAAGCCTTCGATACAATACCCCACTCGGGCATCATAGATAAGCTATCCAGCTTAAATATAAACCCCTATGTCACTAGATGGGTTGCAAACTGGCTCAAGGACAGAACCCACATGGTTAGAATTGCTGGAGCCATGTCAGACTCCAAACCAGTTATGAGTGGCGTCCCTCAGGGCCCAGTCCTGGGACCTCTCTTGTTCGGTATATATTTCTCGGAGGTACAGGCCAACACAGAAGGACTGTGGCTGACCAAGTTCGCAGATGACTGCAAACTGGGCACCATAATCAACTCTCCAACTGACACAAGCATCCTCCAAAAGGGTCTCATAGAAGCAGGCAATTGGTGCCAGAGCCATGGCCTCAAGCTAAACGCCAAAAAGTGTATAGTCATCCCCTTTGGCAAAAACAAAGTGCCCACAAATTACCACATAGGTGGTAATCCATTAAGTACGGAAGAAGTAATTAGGGACCTGGGGACCCAAGTTGATAGTAATCTCTCATTTGACAACCACGTGGCCAAAGTGGTTAGAAAAACATTCTATATAGCCCACCTAATCATGAAGGGATTCACATCTAGATCAGGGGAGGTCATTGTGCCTCTTTACTCATCCCTCATCAGGCCCATAATTGAGTACAATGCCCCTTTTTGGATGTACCTTACCAGACACCTGCAGCAACTAGAAAGACCCCAAAAATATCTCACCAAGAGGATCAAAGGGCTCAAACAGATGCCATATGCTGCCTGGTTGAAGAAACTCCAGCTCTACTCGGTTGCTTACCGCCTGCTTAGAGGCGATCTGTGCCTGACATATAAAGCCATGTCCAAACCGGAATTAATGGACATGCTGCACCTTAGAAAATCCACATCCAATCGAGCTATGCCCTCGAGGGACTTGAACCTCAGCACAGAAATAAATAGGACATGCTGGAGGGACAGATTCATAACCCAGAGGCTCCCTTCACTTGAAATAAAATCCCAGTCCAGGTTAGGTAGAGTCCCTCACTGACTCTCTTCAAGAAGAATCTGGATGAGTGGATGGGAGATCGTAGATTTACCCCGGGTATCACTTCTGTGTCACTGTTAGACAGAGGCACAGTAAACTAAACCTCGAAAAAGGGCATAGTAAAATTCATTTAAATGGGTGGTGGAAGCCAAACACACTCTGGCTAGGCTTACAAATGCCCTAGGGCAGATAGCCTAGTATGAACCTATATATATATATATATATATATATATATATATATATATATATATATATATTGTGTTAGCATTGTCGCTTCACAGTAAGACGTTGTCCTGTTCGATTCTCAGCTAGAGCGTCTTCTGTGTGGAGACATGCATGAATGGGCGTACCTTCGTTGAAGGTTGTGTGTCAGGCCCGGCAACTCGGTACTTAAAAATCTACTGCGAATTATTAGCGGACCGGAGTTCCGCTGTGGCGACCCCTAACCGGGAAAAGCCGAAAGACACAAAAAAAAAAATTTATGTACATATATATATATATATATATATATATATATATATATATATATATGGTCTATATTAGAAGATCCAAACTCCAAAAGAGCAGATGATCTTTAATCGAATGCTAATACTCAAAACCACACAATATCAAAGGTACAGAACAGTGATTTTTTCCCCAGGGAAAAAAATCGCTGGTCCGTTGTGGGAATTCTGCTGGTTCCTCCACTGTGATGAGACCTCGGAGTTAGTATATTTAAGTAGGGAGGTGTAGATTGTTCTGGATAATGTTATGGCTGGTAAGACGCTCTGTATATGTTAGTTGATGTGGCAGTTCTAACCAATTAAGGCTTTTCAATGCTATACAGGGGTGGGTTTTGAAAGGGGTATGTGCTGAAATTTAGCAACTTTGTTATAGCATTGTTCAAGTTTTAATTTTTGTGAAGCCTGGAGGTTAGTAAGGATGGGAGTGCCATAAAAAAGATTGGGGAGGAGATAAGTAGAGGCAAGCGTAGTTTTAGTTTTGTCATTGATAAAGTTTTGGTCCTTGTAAAGCATCCCTTGTCCTTGTTTTTGTTGAGTTATTGTGAAATTTTGTATGTGTAGGTCAAATGTAAGGTTATTATCCACTATCACACCGAATAGTTTGCTATGAGAAGTGACTTCAGTGGTTTCATTATTAAGAAAGAGGACTTTAAATTTTGTTTTGACATGAGAGAGGGATTTGGAGGAAAAAAGTAGTAGTTTGATTTTTTTTTGGGTTGAGCATGAGTTGTGAATTACAAAGCCATGTTTCAGTGGCTGTTGGAGCTTCCTGAGTAATTTTTTGGAGGTGTACCATGTTGTCAGATGTGCAAATGAGAGTGGAATCATCTGTGTATTGTATTAGGGTGGTTTATTGTATGGAAGTATAGAGGATGTTGGTGAAAATGTTAAAGAGGAAAGGACCAAGGACAGAGCCTTGTGGTACACTACTGGTGGCTTGGAGGTAAGGAGAGAGAATGTGGAGTGCCATTTTATTGACTGATACCTATTCGACTGGTAGCTTTTGAACCACAGAACGGTGGGCTGAGAGAGACCTAGTGAGGACATTCGAAGTAGACATTTGCTTTGACAAACTGTGTTGAAGGCTTTAGACAAGTCTAGAAATAAGGAAGAGACTACTTTGCCATTATATATAGCTTTATTGACAGTATCTATATAGGTTAGAAGGGCAGTGCTAGTAATGTGTGAAGTATGGAAGCCATGTTGTGTAGGAGATGGGAGTTCTTCCTACAGGAGATAGTCTAGCAATTGTTTTTGAATATATTTTTCAAGTATTTTGGAGAGGTTAGATACGATTGCTATAGGTCTAAAGTTATTAACATCTGCTAAATTTCCTCCTTTGTGCAGAGGGGATAATGTGCGACTCTTTCCAGAGAGAGGGAATATGGGATTTCTGGACTGACCTATTTATAAGGATTGAGACAGGATAGGCTGCTATTTTTAGGTACTCATTTGGAAGGTCATCAACTGAAGAAGATCATGGTTTAAGTTTGTTTAAGAGTAGTTTTATATAGGATGAGGGCGCAGGTTTGAAGATGGAAGTGGATGTGGTGGTGATATGTGGCTGCTGGGAAGGTTTGGGATTAGATGTTGAGGAATCCTTTGTTAGAGGTGCTATACTATCTATAAAATAACAACTGAACTGTATTGCAGTTTCCAGTGGTGAGTTATCAGGAGAGGGATTTGGGTTGAATTTTTGGCTAGGAAATAAGATTTCTTTAATGAATGTCCAAATTTTTTACATTTTTTTAGTATTATTCTGAAAGTTATTATTGTATAGTTTTTTGTTTTCGTTTATTTGCTTTTTAGCATGATTGCGGAACATTCTGAAGTTTTCAAGATATTGAGGTATGTTATATTTTTGCCATTCTTTCCATGCCTTTTCTCAATCCTGCATTAGCATTCTACTCTTTTTGGACAGCCAAATTGCATTATTTGTTTTCAGTCTCTCCCTTCTGGGAGGTGAAAGGCTGTTCAGGATATTCAGAAAAGTTGTATTAAATACAATGACAACATCATCTAAGGGGAGGATTTTTAGGAAGTTCCAGTTAATAAATGGTAGTGTAGTAATGAACATTTTTTGGTTAAACTTGGAAAGGTTATGTGTTGTTTTATAAATTTGCTGTTTAACTGGATGTGTAAGATGTCTAGTCATATAGATTGGAAGATGATCAGTGGGAGAGTCTGACATTTTACCCAAGTGGAGTATTTGCTAGGGTTTGATACTATGATCAGGTCTGATGGAGAATCTGATGTCTTGCTATAATGTATGGGGCTATTCATTCTTGTGTGAAACCATAAACGTTAATGCTAGATGTAAGGGAGTTAGAGTTTATGTCCAACCAAATGACAAGCACATCACCAAGTAATATTTTTTCTTGTAGAATTATTATGGATAACCAATGTAGGATATATTTCAGTATAGCTATATTGTCCCCAGAAAGGATAT
>NC_056737.1:1627285539-1627343039 GCF_019279795.1 Protopterus annectens
TTTAATACTGCAACAACTAGTGCATGGCGAGCACATTACCACCCCTGGTCAGTTTAAGGGAATTGGACACCTGCATTTCTAACTGCAAAAGTCATTGTAAAAGCTTTGTATGCAGAAACAGTTGCATCTTATAGGAGTATCACTGTAACAGTAAACAGTACCGTTTATATTTCCACCGATTTTGTTCTCCTGTGATCCTGAAATTTTTTTTCTAGTAGTGACTTGTTTCCCTATAATGACCATTGCTGGCCTTTTGGATTCAAAGATGGTGATGCCACAGCCTCAAGACTCCCATCTAAGTACACATTGTTCATCAGTCTCTTAATTTCCATTTGACATCTAAGAAGCTCCTCTTTCTTCATTTTGATACAGAGAATAATATCTGCTTTGTGACTTGTTTTCATTTCAGTTTGTTAACCAGGCAAGTAGGCTGATCAACAGACACTTTTTGGGCATGACCCAGGCATGCTTGCACAACTTTTTGCTCACCATTGTTTTGAAAGAAAGTTATTTAAAAGTCATCTTTTTCTTTAAAAAATGAGGACTGTCCATTTATACTTCACTGGAAATAAGGTTATGTCTTGTCCCATAGATCACTAAATGAGTGCTTGTGAAGGGCAAATAACACCTAAAGATTATTATATACAGTGTTTGTTTTGCTTCAGATCAGATCTTAAACATGAATCGTTTGGGATTTGTCTCAAGCTTAGTAAAGCTACTAGTTGGAGATATTTAAAATCTTTGTCACCATACCTTACTTACAAATGCTTAAAGTTTTAAAGAGAAAGTCTAAGAAAAGAGGGAGTTCTCAGCACAGGAAGACAGAGAATTCAGTGGAAGTAGAAAACAGTGATAGAAAGGAAAGAAAAACTTTTAAAAAGAGTGAAAATAAAATTATTTATTTGTTTGTTTGTTTGTTTATTTGCATTTGTTTGCCAAAATTGTCTGACTAGGCATATCCTGTCTTTTTCAGAAGAAGCCCAAGAATAAAAGCTCCACACAGAAAACAGTACATGTGTTTTCAAAGCACAATATATTAGTAAACAAAAGTATGTATAAATTACAAAATTGAATAGTTGTGCATAAAACATATACTGTTTGCAAATAGAAAATCATTTGAGAATTTGCATTTCACAATGCATGCATTGTGTGCATATTTATTGAAAGGACCTGGAAACAATCAATTATTCTTCTACTATGGAATCTAGTTAGAGGAGGAAGTCCTTATCTAGTTCTACAGAGGAAGGTATTTTTTCAGTTACGATGGGGTCTATAAACAGGGATCAGACATCATTCTGTAAAGGATGTGTTGACCAATCACTGATACTTTTGTCTCTCACATTAAAAATTAAACAAGTATATTCATCAGTACTCGCATCTCAGCCACCCAGAATAATGAAAGTAAATGAGATGGCTGATAACAAGCGTATATTGTTGAATAAACCTACTGCTGCTCCTTGGAAAGAGATTGCAACCCAGGAGAACCTTCAGCTAACATTCTTATCATGTTTCCCCCCAGTTATGTTTTTAAACTTTTTTTTTTTTGCCAGGGAGCAGCTTGAACTTCATTGGTTTCACCCCTAAAACAGCATTTATCTGCAGTTAAATGCTAAGGACATAAACCTTAGCTAGTCTTGATGGTTTATGAGGAGAAAAGAAAATGCTAAAGAAGCCCTGCTTGATGTAAGACTTGGGAATTAAGTACTCGTAAACGATGGCAAGAAACTTTGTGTGTTGTCTTAATGGTGTTTATGGCTAGGCCATTCATGGTCTTTGTGATTGTGAGTCTTGTATTGTTCACATGTTGCTAAGTCCCAATACCTCTTACCTTGGAAGAAGAAAATGTTTGTATGGTAGATACTGAATTACTAAACATAATGATTTAGATCACAAGCATGCATCCCCACAGTCATGTGTTCGTTCAAATGATATTGCATTCTAAGAAATTTTAAATTATGTGGAATAATTATTTAATTCCCCCTCCCCGCGTTGATTTTCCCAAAAATACTGTATGGAGGAGACATTAGAAGAAATCAAGTGGAGAACCCCGTTCTTTAGGTGCTACTACCAGCTAAGAGCAGAGACACCCTGATACACAAGCAACAGCACCAACAGGAGAAGGTAGACTGCAAAAAATTCCAAAGGAGAATCAGGATCTCTATAATTAAAAAATAAAAATCAGTAAATAAATGAAAGATCCCTATTCTGTTAGTTAAGCTACTTCATTCTCAGGAAGTCAGCTCATTTGGCAGTGTTACCTTTTTGACAGGACAGGTAAAGAAAACAGTCTGCAACCTCAGTACCCTATCTTTAAGAAATCCTATCTACTTTTTCCACACATGGTGCCATACCAGAGCCCTTTTCTGAGTCAGTTACAAGAAGCTTTACAGAAGGTGTGTCTAAAAGTGAAGACAAAGTTGAAAAAATACCTAATAGAGGAGATGAAGTAGGAATCAATGATTCTTTAGATGATGTTTCTGAAACGCCCATGTGAAGGAAAGTATTTAGAAGGCACACCTACTTAAGGAATGGAAATTCTCCAGACAGTGTAAAGTCATGACATTTAGATGCCCCAGCAGCTAGAGATTTACTTTTGTTAATCCAGAAGAAAATATAATCATTGGCCTAGTAAAGGAGGATATGACCAGATTATCCTTCAAAAACGTGCCATGCTTCTTTCTGTTGTTTGCAGAGAAACTACCCCACTAATAAAAGAACTTTTATTTAAAAGCCATACCTGTCCAGAAATCTTGTGCCCAGAAGCAATAGAAAGGAAAACAGCTTCCAGTTACCTCATTTTCTTCATGAAGAGGGATATATTAACACAGGTCATCAAACTGAGTACATTCTAGATCCCATCTCTTCCCTTTAACCCTGGAAGGAATTTTTCAACAGCATCCAGCTAATTGTCAAAAAATAAATATAAATAAGTGAGTTTTAAAAATATCTCAATGTTATAGAGAGCTTCTTCAGTGTAGTCACAATAACAGTAGTTCGTAGTATTTTGGATTACCTACCTTCTGCTCCCTTTTTATTCAGATGGATTTTCATTAATTCTCCCATTCTTCCCTGATAGTACCAATGTTGGTTTCATGCCTGCAGATGTATGATGCAGGATTTGCAAAGCACTTACACACACAAACACACATAAGTGCTAGCACATTTAAAGGGACCAGCCTCCACTATGTCACCATCTGTCTATCTATATCTTTCCACATATTTATCTATTAATCTATATATCTATTTATATGGATAGTAGCATAGTGGTAGCTGGTTCCTTTAAATGTGCTAGCTCAGAAAAAGGCAGGCAGATAAGATTTAATGGAGACAAGTGCAAAACAGGCCTTTTTAAAACCCAGTAGCATGTTAGTGAGCAGAGTTGTGACTATTAGAATGGTAGTGAACAGTGTTGTGGACTCTGGAAGGAGTTATGTGTAACAAAAAGAAGGCAGTTTGGTGGGTGTTCCTGTAAGGGAGAAGAACAGTTACCTTACAGAGGAGCAGGTAGTTCATTTTATCTTTGCCTGTGAGGAAATGCAAGGGAAATGCACCTCATTGTATCCATACCTGTGTGGAAGTACAAATAAAGGTACTTTAGTTTATCCCTCTATATATGGAAATATAAAGAGAAGCTGCTTTAACTTAGCACTGTCTTTGTGCTTTATTATTAGTCAGCTATGTTGCTAAACCTTTTTGTGTAAGGGAACAGTACATCTAAATTGGAATCAGCTTGACAAAAACCTTGTGTATACTGGTGTACTGCATCTAAATCTAAAGAAATGCTGCATACATCTTGAATTGTTTAAAGTCTTTAGAGTATAAACATTTAATGGATAAATGGTTTATTTTGGCTCAACTGACTGAATACTGCAGCCTGAACTTCTTGTGTAAACTGTATTTGTTGAACTTTCTTTTAAGACTGGAAAGCTGGCTTCACTATTTCAATTGTCAGAAGGAAAGCCACCCACTGCTGTATGTAAGGACACGCATGCACATATCATTGTCATACTCTTACTTTATTTAATTTCTTGTCACTATTTCAGCTGAAAATGTTCCACATTGAATGTGTCTTATTTTTTTAGTTTTTAAGAAAATGGATACATGAAGAAAAATAGATATGAAAAAGCTGCAGATGAGGAAAGCCTAAAGTAAGATATGGCAGAAGAGAATAGGAAACTTCAGCCCCCCACTTCTTTCAATTAAGGCACTTCAAAATTGATAACCTTAAAAACAGGAATCAAAATTTTTCTTATAAAAAGCCAAAATACTGAATGTGATGCAATGTAATATGAAAACTAAATTATTGGTACCTATACCTAGGATAAGAAGTTGGATCCACAGTACATTATGGTGGACAAGACTAGTACTTCTGTTAAACAAGTGTTACTTACTTTACAACCTTCTACATCTCACTCAGCAAATATATGACTACAAAATCTGTCTTAGATAATATTAATGTAGTTGAAGAGACTGCAAGATAACAACAAGGATCTACATTGGTATCTTCCCAAAACAATAGTCATCTGTATTGAGAATGCAGAAGTGTGAACCTTCATCACTACTGATGAAAGTTGCAGCTACTTACAAGAAAAAAAATGGTAGCCCTTATCGTCCAACAATGAGGAAGAGTTTTATATTTCTCAGAATTACTATATCTTTTACGGCAATAAACCAGGACATAAACTGGAAGTAATAATCTCTTATTAATCAAAACAAAATGCAACCTCTCTAAAACTCGTATGATTAATTATTACATTGACTCATTTAGGAAAATTATTAATGCAAATATAGATTTTAAAATCCGGTTTGATCTTTTAACACCATTTATAGTCACACAGAACTTTCCACATAAAATATATATAGAGAAATTATTAAGTTTTAGATATGAAAGTAATAAAAACAACTTAGAAAATTCCACAACAGGACTGGCTAACTTTACAGAGTATTATGTCATATTCACAAGATTTAAGTAGAATAATTAACAATTATTCATTTAAAGAAATACCTACATTTATGAAATGCATGTATGAAATAATGTATAATGACTGTGACATGGGAAACAGTATTTCATAATTGTACAAAATATTGATAAACTATAAAACAACACCCAAAACCTCATATTGGAAATATATAACAAAAGGACACTCAATATAGTTAGCTGAAGATATTAAAAAATATATCTTATCGATAAAATATACATCCTTTACACAATACTGGAAAGTTTTTAATTGGAAATGCTTGCACAAAGCATTCTTAACCCCAGATAGAATCAGTAAAATTAGTTCTTCCATAAAAGGAATATGTTGGAGATGTGAGCAAGTACACAATGCAGATTGGAACCACATTTTCTTTGATTGTGTTAAAATTAAGCCATTTTGTAATGGTGTTAATAACTTTCTACAAGCTTTATTTAATTAATTATTTTATTTAACTAAAGCTCTTGTATTATTAAATGTGAATGATGATCCTCATTTGAATAGGTCATACATGTATCTAGTATGGACTATACTTGCAATTTCAAGGAATTGTATAACAAGAAGATGGAATACAAACACAATACCAAATTTGGAAGACTTTTACAGCCTACTTAAGATCACAGTATTATTGGAAATTAAAATTAAAGAAGTAAGAATTTATTCAAAGCCATTTATCAACAACCCTATGGAAAACGTGTTATCGTTGATTGACACTATACAATAATTGGTCAGACACTCTGATAATGGATTGGACATACTTATAATGTAACTGTATACATTAAGATCTGTTATAGTGTCAGGCTAATGTCAACAGTGTACATAGTTATTTAAGATGTTATGTATAAATACTATGGAATTCATTCAAATGCATTTGAAAAATAAAAAAAGTCTGAGAAAACAAAACAAAATGCAACCTGGATGTCACTGTGCTAGGCAGTAGTAATACATTAACAAAAATGTTCCTAATTGGCTTATAGTGCAACTTATCACCAATACTTATTCAGGTACATACACAGCTTTAACATACATTTCTGTCTTTTGTCTACTGGACTTTTTTGAGCAAAGTGTACCAGAGATATTGCACACCAGCACTAAACAGAATTCCATTATACTAGGGGTTTAATATTACACGGAAACAAAGAAGTAGTCAGTTGCTCAATAGAGATACTAACTAAAACCTAACACAGTCAGGGACTTGATGAGGCCAAACCCAATTAAACAATTCAGCTAATCTAAATTTGTTTATTAACTTCCCAGGCAATTTCTCATGGCAGACGTCTGTGATACAATACAGCAATCACTTAGTGATTCCTTTCTCTATTTCAGCTCACTGTTACCACATAGTAACACCCACATCCCCATAGCAGGAAGAAATATGTCTCCCCCACCCAGTGTGTAGACACAGACTTGTGACATTATTACTGTAGCTGCCAGTGCACATGATTACTACTCTGACCCACTCTGCCTTCAGATCATCATCATCAGCCCACTTTTTCCCATTTTTTTTCTACATGGGGTTAGGGTATTGTGTTAACTATCACCAACTCTCTCGATTCAGTGCCACACTCCTCACTTCTTCAACACTCATGCCTGACTGTCGCAGATCTTCTTTCACACAATCCATCCACCTCTTTGCTGGGTGTCCTCACTTCCTCTTACCTTCTTCCTGTCTGTCCCAAATCTTCCTCACCAGATTGTCTTCTGCTTTTCTGCACATATGTCCAAGCCACCGTAATCTGTTCTCTTTTATCTTTTCTGCAACTGGAGCTACCTTGGCTTCTGCACTTATGTCTTCATTTCTTCACCTGTCCTACAGTGTGCATCCTACCACCCTTCTCAGGCAATTTATTTCCATCACCTCTAGCTTCTTCAACTGTTCTGCCTTTACTGCCTAGGTTTCTGTACCATACACTAGTACTGGTCACACCACTGTCTTGTACACCTTACTTTTCAGCTTCTTTGGCATTCTTCTGTCACTCTATGCCGTTTGGCTGCAGCCCCTCTCATTCTAGCTTTGACCTCTTCATTCACACTTACCCTTCTCCTCAACTACCCCTCGCAGATACTTGAAGCTGTTTACCTGTTCCACTATCTTCCCTTCTATCTATTCTCAGCTTCTTCTGATTTCCCCAATTTGCTGCCATTACCACCATCTTATCTGTGCTTACTTTCATCCCATGTGCCTTACATTTCCATTCCATTCTCCTATACTTTGCTGAAGTTCTTTCTCATAGTCTACCTGTAATGCCACATCATCTGCATGCAGCAACTTTGTTGATCTGTCCCCTCCAACCCTTGTGCTAATGTAGTCCATCACCAATATGAACAGCAGTGGACTCAGAGCTGAACCCTGGTGTACTCCCACTGGGAACCCCTCTGTGAGGCCGAACACTGTGTACCTGAGTCATTGGGTCCTTGTACATAGCCTGCACTAATTCTACCAGTGTTTCTGGGACTTCAAACCACCACAGTACTGCCCAGATCAGCTTTCTTGGGACCTTGTGATATGCTTTCTCCAAATCTAGGAATACCCAGTTGGACTCTGTCCTCATCTGTAATTTATTCTCAAGTATCTGTCTCACTGTAAACATCGGGTCAATTGTAGTACATCCTGATCTGAATCCAAACTGCTCATCTCCCATCTTACATTCTACTACTCTGCGTATCCATTTATCAATCACCCTCTCCAGAACTTTCAAGCATTGTGATAGGTGTTTGATGCCTCTGTACTGCCCACAGTTGTGAATGTCCCCTTTGTTCTTGCACACTGGCATGAGTATGCTTATTCTCCAGTCATCGGGAATACGCCTTTCTCTCCACACTGGTATGAGTACACTCGGGAGCCATTTCTCCCCTATCTCACCCAACATCTTTATCATATCTGCTGTAACCTCATCTGAGCCTGCTGCTTCCCGGACTTCATTTTCCTTATTGCTGTTCTTACTTCTTCTAGGGTGGGCTCCTCTTCTTCGCTCAGTGTAGGCTGTTTCTGGAGCAGTACAAATTCTGTGGGGTTTTCTTCATTCAGAACCTGCTGGAAATACTCATTCCTTCTGCCTTTGATGTCCTGTGGACTGGTGAGCAGATTGTTGCTAGCATCCCTTTAGAAGGGTGCCTGACTATCTTCTTTATCGTCTTTGCCTTGCAACCTGGTATAGTTTCTTTGTGACACTTACTGAGTCACTTTCCAGAAGTTGGTAGAGTGCCTTCAGATCTATGAATTAAATGTTGGAATATCTGATACAGAGTGTGGCTTGACCATGTTCTGACCAGTATAGCCTGATATTAAGATTGTATGCATTATGTTTATTCTATGCGACAGTAAATTGCCAGTTTTTGCTGAGCAGGGCCTTTACATCTGGAATAGACATTGCTGCTTTGCCTGCGCTACCATGTATTGTCCACTTTGCTGACTGGGAAGGTTGTGTCACTGCCACTTGCTGCTTTTCCACCACATATTTGTCAGATGATGGTATTAATGCACCTTACCTGCATTACTGTATGTGTGTGCTTTTGTGCATGCATTTTTTTGAGTGGGGAGGATTCATACCTCCGTCCTAGGCCTGTACAGCCTATCTCCTAACCAGAATGTTATGGAGCATACAACATACTAAGAACATCTTACAGGTTGTATCAGGTTCATACTGGAGTGCCCCCTCAGATATGTTTAGGCAGTAGATGTGGGCTCTGAGCAGGCTGATTATACCTGTACAGTATTGTGTATTTATATGTTTACATTTGTATACTGGTGTTCCATTGTATACTGTGAGCTCCATACTGTTGCCATAATCCAGATATGCAGTAGGTATATAGCATCATATGCAACACATCATAAGAATTTGGTGTAATGTAGCTGTTTATATTAACACCATCTGCGTTCAGCAATTAAATGACCCTATGGAATTTAACTGTGCAAGAAGTGGCTATGCAGCTGAGATGTGTGCCATATATGTAAAGAATGTAAGCAACCTGTGTGCTGTGGAGACAAGCTGTTATGAAAACATGCACTTCACATACTACCTGACAGTTCATAGACTGGTAACCCTTCCTGTTTACTTATTGTTACTTTTGGCTTTTTCCCAGTTAGGGGTCGCCACAGCGGAACTCCGGTCCGCTAATGATTGGCAGTTGATTTTTACGTACCGAGTTGCCAGCCCTGGCGCACAACCTTCAACGAAGGTACGCCCATTTATGCATGTCTCCATGCAAAAGACGCTCTAACTGAGAGTCGAACCGGACAGCTTCTTACTATGAGGCGACAACACTACCGCAGCACCACCACCACGGATTTCCTGTTTACTAAACTCTGTTATTATGGCCAGAACGTTATACACATTTCAAACAAGGACATAATTACAATCTAAAATCACATAACAAACATCTAGATTGTCAAGACTCTATTGATATTAAGCATTTTGATAACCTGACATTCCAGTGAGTTCTGATAAAGATAGGCAGTTGTTAAGATGCAGAAAAAGACATCTGTACAAAACAGAATTGTTTTCTACTCAGAGATGTCAACTGCCAGTGAAATTACTTAACACAGAGCGTCTGTACCAACAGATGGCATAGATACTTACCAGAGAGACTGTTTTTGATTTACAGAACTGTTCTGAATTTGTTTCCATTTAGTGACTGTCCTGAGCCCTGTGATATTATGTTACTGATGTCCCAAACCATGACACTGTGTCAGGGCCTCTGAAAGACACTGACTGAAGGCTGAGGGTAGAGAACAAGAAGGGCATGTGCTGATATAAAAGGACACATTTTACCTTTGTTTGCAATATCTACTATTGTAACAGGCGCATACATTATTTATTTAACATTTGATTACTGAGAAAGTCAGACTAGAACAGAGTTTATTTTCAGCAGAGGACCAGGGAGAAACATTCCAGATGTATGTATTTGTAACATGTGAAGCAATTTGGAGATAATGTCATTTGAAGTTATGTTAGGAATAAGTGCATGGACATTTCATGCAAAACTATAAATTTAGCTGATGTTGGTTGGTATGTGATCCATTAGCAGTAGCAGTATTGCAAATGTAGTGTATTACCATGAACTATTCAATCTGAGGCATTGTGTACAGCTGTGCCTGTATAAATCTACTCTGTGCTTGGACACTAGGAATGTGTTTGACCATTGTCCAATTTATCACAAGCCAAGTGATGTGAAATATTAAAAAGATAAACAATTATTCTTGTGTTAAAGCTAAAAAAATATAACAAACAGTAAACAACAAACAGAAAAAAATAGAAGGTTAAAACAGCAGTAAGCACACTTATTTGACGAACTTTTCTGACTTGTGAGAAAAAAAGAAGCCATTTTCAGCCTATGTACTGAATGTTCCACTGTCAGTAAACACTTACAGTAACTGAATAATGTACTATACAGTCATTTAAATATTTAGTGATTTATAGATCTTCTATTCAGAAATTAGCTCTAAACCCATTATTTCATTCATCAATGAAAAACTCAGGGCAGTAAATCAAGAAATCCTATAATATTCCTTATTTCTAAAATACAATCTATACCCTACTCCTAAGGGGTATATCAATACTCTCTACAATTTGAAAAATAAAACATTTGAGACTTGTACATTGAGTAAAATACAACTACAAGTACATCTACTCTGTGCTTGGACACTAGGAATGTGTTTGACCATTGTCCAATTTATCACAAGGGGGTTTCTATTTTACATTTCTTGAGTGAATTTCATAACTTATATGTGGACAACAATACTCCCCAAAGACATACTGCATAGTATATATATATATATATATATATATATATATACATATATATTTTTTTTTTTCAAGATAGTCAGTATGCTTACCTTAAAGACAAATGTAATAGTAATGCTACTACCATTCAAAGGGTAAAAGACAGAAAATAGTATGACTCTATATTCCCCTAAGGAAAGTAATATGCTGAATCCTTAGTATAAACTAGAAAAATCTACAGTCATAAAACCCAAGCTAACCTAAATTCTACCTAGCACCCCAAAATAGCTTTAACTCTACTAATCTTGTGCTTTTCTATAGTCTAAACCAATTAATAGACTTATAATTATGAGCAGATGGTTCTGTTTCATAAATCTGATATTTCAGAACGTTGAATCTCAGAAATACAAGAACCATGTGCTCAATGTTCTGAAACTTCGAAAAGAAAAACAAAGCACTTTGTTTTTGCAAGTGGGGGGGAGCAATCCCCCCTGCATCCCACACACCCACTGATAATTATATGTACCACCTCTGACCGTGCAACAGTGAGGAAAAGGGAACATTACCCAGTCCTCACTGTACTGTGATCACTGTGAAAACAATCTTCCTGCCCTGTTAAACATTCAGCATTTCAAAGCATTGAGCATATGGTCTTGACCTTGTGAGACACCACTTTCTGAAACTTTGAGCTTATAAAGTAGAACCGAGCAGACAGACTCACAAAGAAAGTGTACTGAACTGGATTCTATTGTCACATTTCTTAATTGGATGGGCATTCATAAATTCACCCCTAGTATGACTGGCATGCCCCTTCTTCAAAAGGAAGATACATTCCAGACTGAGTACTAGCAAATTGTTAATGGCCTTTTGGCCCTGTTGCCTTGTATTTTCTATGATTCTAGTATAATCTTAGTTGATATAGTAATAGCCAGTCTCAAATGATTGTTATTCCATGTACAACATCAACAAATCAAACTAAGGCCACTCTAGTCACAAATATCTCAAAATAAGAAAATGAAAAAAAAATAGATCAAAACATTCTAAATTAATGTATATGAGATATAAACTTGTAGAAACTAGGCCATCTCTGTACTGTCAACAGTGCTTCCCACTACTTGTCTAAAATGTCAGCTCCAGCAAAGTATTTAGGGTCAAAACTACCTCCTGCCAATGGATGTCACATGAGATTAAGTTATAAAAGATCACTAGATATAAAAGGTCAGTATAATTTCTAACTGACAGAATAGAATTATCCTTTCTTCAGTGTAAACTGCTCAGAAATAAATGCATGATGTCCATAAAAAAATATAAACAATGTTACTTCAAAAACAGTCAACATTTAACAAGGTCATAAATATCCTTTTAGTTTAGCAAACTTCTAGCATCTATTAAACATTCGTCTGTGTCTTATACCTTGGTCTAAAAGACAAATACACAGCTGAACTATTTAATGAATACTTTTAGATACCATTGCTAATGGTCCATTTGCAAGACACAGTGCAACATCACCTCAGACATTCAAAATGCAAATCAATTTGTGGTTAAAGTCAGTGTACATACCTCTGAATTATTATAAAAAGCCAGATGCTCAGGTCAGATATCATACCTTCAGAATGGATGAAATTACCAGCCTTTTCCATAAAAATACCTTGTACCCACATTATTAAAAGAAGGATATCTGCCATCACTGGGAAAAGAAGCCAGTACAGAAAGGTGGACCTCCTATGGCTGCTAACAACATTAGACTAACTGCAATACTTAAAACACTGTTCAGAGTGTAAATCACATCCATAGCTTTTCAACTATTCAGACAATAACAATACTCTCCTATTTACAAAAAAATTCAAAAACACTTTTATAGGTTCATAGGTTCATACTAGGCTATCTGCCCAAGGGCATTTATAAGCCTAGCCCATAGTTATGTGGCTTTCACCACCCCTTTAGTTTGAATAAAAACTATGCCTATCATTTTTCTGTGCCTCTGTCAAGCAGTGACACTGAAGTAATCCCTGGGGTATATCTGCGATCTCCCATCCATTGGTCAAGATTCCTGTTGAACAAGGCCAGCGAGGTGCTCTGCCTCACATGTACCGGGATTTTGTTCCACAGCATAGGGAGTCTCTGGGTGATGAATCTGTCCCTCCAGCACGTTCTATTTATAACCGTGTCAAGGTTTAAGTCTCCGCCCTTGTGGTTCTGAGGGATCTAGATTTTTGAGGTGAAGCATATTCATCAAATCTGGGTTTGACATGGCCTTATATGTCAAGCACAGGTCACCTCTGAGCAAGCGGTATGAGACTGAATAGAGCTGGAGTTCTTTCAGTCGGGCAGCATAAGACATATTTTTGAGACCCTTTATCCTTTTGGTGAGGAACTTTTGGGGCCTTTCAAGCTGCATCAGGTGTCTGGTCAGATACATTCGAGCGGGCATTGTACTCAATCATAGGTCTAATGAGTGATGAGTACAGGGGGACGATGACCTCTCTTGATCTAGATGTGAATCCCTTCATGATCAGGTGGGCGATATAGAAGGTTTTCCTAACTACTTTAGCAACATGAGTGTCAAACCAAAGGCTACTGTCAACTTGGGTCCCCAGATCCCTGATGACTTTTTCTGTGCTCAGTGGATTGCCATCTATATGGTAGCTAGGGGTAACCTTGTTTTCGAAGGGTATGACTATGCAAATTTTGGCGTTTAACTTCAGGCCATGGCTCTGGCACCAGTTATCCGTTTCTGTGAGGCCCTTCTGGAGGATATCTGTGTCAGATGTGTTTTCGACTATGGCGCCCAGTTTGCAGTCATCTGCAAACTTTGTCAGCCATAACCCTCCTGTGTTTGCTTGTACTTCAGAAAAGTAGATGCCGAACAAGAGTGGACCCAGGACTGAGCCCTGTGGGACACCACTTGTGACAGGCTTTGAGTCTGACATGGCTCCAGCAACTCTGACCCTGTGGGTTCTGTCCTTAGCCAGTTTGCAACCCATCTTGTGATGTATGGGTTTACATTCAAGCTGATGAGTTTTTCGATGATACCTGAGTGGGGTATTGTGTCGAAGGCCTTTGCCAGGTCGAGGTAGGCTGTATGGACTGCCTTTCCCTCATCAATGGCCTTGGTGACTGTCTCGAAAAAGTCAACCAAGTTTAAGAGGCAGGATCTACCTTTGACAAAGCCAAACTGGGTTGGATCCAAAGTCTGCAAGTTCCCTATGTCTTTATTTATGAGTTCCATTATGATCCTCTCCATGGCTTTGCAGATAAGGCTTGTCAAGCTAATGGGGCGGTAATTTCCAGGGTCTGTGGAGGCACCGCCCTTATGAAGTGGGACCACAGTCGCCGTCGCCACTCCTTGGGCGTATCCTGAGGTGAGGCTAAGATTAAACAGCTGTCCTAACTGTGGGTTTAATTCCTCGTTGAGTTCATGAAGCACACAGCCGGGGACACCATCGGTCCCATGGATGCTGTGTTTTTGCCTTAGTGAGGGCAGTTCTCACCTGGGCGTTGGAGATGTTTGGCGGGCTACAATCCTCTGGAATAGATATCTCTCCTTTTGGGGCGCGGGAGAAGTTTGCACTGCCCCTGTCAGTCAGTATGTTAGCAATGTGTGTAGGTTCAGTAATTTTCACATCATTTTGAACTAATTCTGAGCATATCTGGGAGTTTCCTCCTAGGTTTCTAACATAGCTAAAGAAGGCCTTATGATTGTCTTTAGAGTCCTTGGCGATTTTTCTCTCAAAATTTGCCTTGGATGATTTTATGAGAGCTCTTAGTTTCTTACTTATAATGATCAAAGGCGTCTTACCTTTCAAGGATTTTGCTCTATCTTGTAGTAGCTTCCTCCTTTTGTTGTAGAGCTTGTTTATGGCTGGGTTCCACCAGACTGGACGCTTGCCTTTGGTACAGAGAGTCTTAGTTTTGTTTGGGATTGCCTGATCCATGCAGTCCTGTAGGTGCTGGTAGAAGGCATTTGTAAGTGATTCAGCGGTTTGAGTAATGTTTACCACTGGCTCAGGGGCCTTAAAGGAGACCACACTAGTTTTGAGAAGTTTTTCACTGTGGTCTTTTTTGTTTCAGGTGGGGGCGGGATGAGGACCTCCAGCGAGATTAGTTTATGATCTGATCTCACCAGTGAGGGGTATACTTCCGGTGTTGAACATTTTGATCCCATGTTCGTGATGATGAGATCAAGTATGTTTTCACCTCTTGTGGGGATGGTGACTAGTTGTTCCATGGCATTTGAGTTTATGAACTCCAGGAATCTTTGAGTTAGAGTGTTCGGGCTTGAGTAGTGTTCCCAGTCTATATTAGGGTAGTTGAAGTCACCTAGTATGATGGTGTTTGGAGATACATTTATCCCCTCCAATGTTTTCAGGAAGGCCATGTGAGGTTCCTGAGTTTGAGAGGGTGGCCTGTAACATGCTACAAATTGCAGAGCAGTCTTGCCTATGGTTAATTGCACCTGGATGGTCTCCGATGCATCGTGCGTTGCCACCAACCTTGAGGTGTGGGTGTCCTTTATGAATATGGACACCCCCCCCTCCTTTCTTGGTGTTGTCCGGATTTTGGGGCGGGCATGATATGAGGTGAAACCTGTTAGTGCTGGGGTGCTCTCAGGAGCCTTGAACCAGGTTTCTGTCACAGCACAGACATCGATGTTCTCCATATTGAGAAGGGCCTCGAGTGCGTGCATCTTGAGATTGAGACTTCTGGCATTGAGCAGCATTACCCTTAGTTTTTTTCCTTTTTGGTGTTCTAGGGTGGTAGGTTTAGAATTTGAGCCTTGCCTAAAAAAGGCACTATGGGGGTGGCAAGAGCCTTTGCCAATATCCGGAAGCCCAGGGGTGACAGGTGCAAGCCGTCCCTTGCGAAGCAGCGTGGCTTTTCATTAAATGCTTTTCATTAAATGCTACATTTCTTACCATATGATTGTTGTTGCAAGGCTTTTTTTTTCAAAACCTTCCTAGGGTATTAAAAACCATTAGACATTCTTGTCTATTAAGTTTCTTATAGCTAGGTTTAAGAAACAATGTTCTAAATTGGTTCACAAATTACATCACAGTCACAGAGAATCAAGTGAATCAAGAAATATGTGTCCAAGCTAAATGGTTATAATGTGGAAACAGCATTTTGGGTCACTTATAGTAACTTAACCTGAATGTGTGCATCTTCATTCCTATCTTTGGTTAACAGCAAAGACAGCAGTGTTGTCGCACAATGCATCAGATTCAACCAATAGGATATGGCAGCAACATCAGGATGGATCTCCATAGTGCATCGTTTTTTTTTAATTTTTTTTGGCTTATTTATATTTTTCCTGGTACCAGCAGATATGGCATATATGTGTTGACCTGTGGTTTTGGCATCCTTACACTGCATTGTCTGACATGTCTACAGTATGTATGACGTCTTCTAGTAATAGTGACTGCAAACCTTTCAAACTGAAAGACCTATCAAGACACCCACAAGGTAGAAAGATTGTGGTACTTTCTATGATAGCAAATAATGATACCTACATGTGCTATACATAACTGTGTATATATGCATTATCCAAATGTTCTGTCATGTCATATAATTTGTGGCATAATTGAAAAATATGAACTGTATTTCACATGACAACCCCACATATAATATAGCATAGTATACATTTTGTATGTTGGCTTTATAGGTTAAGGGGAGAGATGTAATGTATAAAGTGAGAGTAGCAGTTTTAAGAGTCAATGCTGGTTAAGTAAAACCTGCATGTTAGATGTCATGTGGCTCTTCTTCTTTAGCAGATGATGCACTGTTTTTTTGAAACAAGAAACATCTTTATGAAATTATCACTTATGACATAGGTAATCATATTTTTATATAAATGAAAACAAACCGTACTGACATAGTCCCAGCTGCAAGCTTATTACATCACAAACCATATTGACATAATCCTAGTTGCAAACACTATATATCATTTATAATCCACCCAGTCATTGTCAAATATTACATAGCTCATTCAAGTCCTGCCTTATTCTAAACCTCATTCCTCCCCTGTACATATTGTTCCCACAGTTCCCATTTTCTTCTTATGTAAGTTGCTCCTACTCCTTTTTAAATATCCCAATTCCAGTTGTTTTATCTCTGTTAGTATAGTCACTACTACTGGTACAGTTGGTTTAGACTTTGATTTCCATTTTCTAGTAATTGTTTTTTTGGCAGTCACCAGACTTAGACTCAACAAGCCCTTGCTATATCTGGACAATTCAAATTCTGTTTCATAGCTCAGAAAAATAATTTCCTTAGTTACACAAATTTGCTCACCCAGTATCTCTGATAAAGTAATTTGCAGGGAATCTTTAAAGTCTGCCAACTCATAACACTCCCAGAAAATATGTTCCCAATTACCTCTTTCTTCCCCATCACATCTCCAACATTTGCTGTCTACCTAAAGAAAAAAATCTCTGGAGTTTACTTGGGGTATAAAAATATCTGTGTAAGCATTTCCAAGCAAAAATCCTAAATTTTCTAGATTTTGTTGCATATCTGGGAGACATACATATATCCTGCCATTGTTTATTTGTGAATTGCTGATTTGATCTCTCTTTCCTATCCTTTCTGAACTCCTCTGCTTGATTCTTACAGTTATCATACTATATTTTATATGCTATACTAGTTATTCATTTTTTAATGGCAAGTTCTGTTCTAGATTCTACTAAAAACTCTATCGGTGCCAGTCTTTTGTTTACAACCCCCAACACACACACACTCACACACACACCCAGCCTTTTCTTTCTCTTTGCCTATACTCTGATGTCAATCCTTGATAGGGAAGGCAATCTGTAACCTGCAATCCAAATAAATTCTTGACATTTTTCCATTCTATTACCTTTCCTTCTCTAGTTATTTGCTCCCAATACTTTGGTTTCTTTGCCAGTTTTCATCAATAAATTCCAGCCCTCTCTTGCCTACTGTCTGTATCCCTAATTGCAGTCATCCCTATCGGCAGAATCCTTTCTTCATTCCCATGTTGGCTTAGTTCTTAGAATATTTTCTGCTACTTTATGAATATAATATTCTGTGTGATTGTTTTTATTTTCTGTAAGGATCTGATTCTGCATCCAAAATCTGAGTCTCTCCTTGTTTCTTGAGCTTCCTGTTTCTCATCATCCCTTTCCACTTTGAATTTTAAATTTCTCCCTGTGCTGTGTATAGGAGCCTTAACTGTGTAGTTCTGAATTACCCCTTCAAATAAGGTAATCCCAATCTGCCTTGTTCTATTGGAAGAATCAGCTTATCTCACTTGACTCTTCCATGTTCCCCTCCCAGATAAAAATGCCTCAGCTCTTTATTAATTGCTGTCCACAACTTCTGCTCTGGTTGATAAAAATATGCCTGACCGGTACATAAGACTAAAGAGACTAAAAACACTTTAACCGCTTGTATCTTACTGTCCAAATCCATATAACAGAGCTTCCAGTTTCTCAGTTTTTGTATTACCTTTTGTTTAGTCTGTATTATCTTTTGTTTAGTCTCTTCCCACATATCCTGAGCTACCTGAATCAGTTTTATTCCATATTCCTAAATACTTATCATAAATATTGATATTGTTGAACCAATTTGTGTGTGGGTACATAATTTACCGCTATTGCCTTTGTTTTAGCTTCATTAATTTTGAATCCCAAAAAGATATGAAACTGTCTCAAAATGTTCCACAACACTGTAATGTCCTTTTCTGGTTTTGTCAGGTATAAAATAATATCATCTGCAAACAGAGCCAGCTTTTCTTGACTACCATACCAGTTATATTTCTGCCTCCCTTATTTTCTTTACTAATGGTTCTAAATATAATGTAAATAACAAAGGGGGAATGGACACCTCAGCTTAGTTCCTCTGCTCAAGCACTTAATTTTCACCTACGATCCCTCATATATTCTCCTAATCATCCTTATAATTTTATCAGGGAATAAAAATGCTTCCATTGCCCTGCTCATAAAGTCCCATCTTACTCCATCAAATGATTTCTCTGCACCAAGACCCACCAACAGCAATGGTGTTTTCTTACATTCTACTTCCCTCTGGATCATCAGTGTTCTGTTAATGTCAGATGCTTGCCTCCCCTCCACAAAACCACAGTGATCCATATCTATCAATTTTGGCATCACTTTTGTCATTCTTTTAGCCATAATAGACATAAACACATTAAAATTGTGGTTTAGTATTGAAGTAGGTATGTATGAAGCTGGATATGACGGATCTTTATCCTCTTTAGGTATTACAGATACCATCGGTTTTTCTAGGTTGTTGGTACTTCTCCTCTTAAAATACTGTTAAACAAAACCCTCCAGATCTTTATCAGTTTTTTTCCATCCTAGCTTGCAAACTTCCACAGGAATCCCAACTATTCTTGGGGACTTTCCTGTAGATTGGTTATACATCACCATTTTATCTCATCTTACTAACTGTTAGTAGTTGAGCCTAATCTCCCTCTAACATTGGCATATTTAATTCTTCCATAAACATTTCCATTTGTACCTTTTCTTCATTTTCATATTTCTCTGCTTCATACAGACTTTCATAAAATTTCCAGAATATTTCTAATACCTCTACAAGATCTCTTGTGACCTTCCTTGTTATAGGCGGCAATAGCCCTTTCTACTTTCTGTTGCCTGAGTCATTATGCTAAAGGTTTTTTTGTGCTCTAGAGTTGTTATCACGAAACAGTTTCTTAACAGCAATCTTTCTAAGCTTATGCATATTATCAAGGCAATCCCTTATTTTCTGTTTAGCATTCTGCAGTTGCGCCACTTCTTGTTCTGGGATTCCCCTAATCTACAATATGTAACATTTGTCAGTCCCTCTAAATAATTATTTTTGCTTCTTCAAAATATCTCCCTTTCTTTTATTTCCACCCTAATTTTAAACTTCACTTTAATTTTATCCCACTCTCTAGCTATATTTTTTCAGAAGAAACTTGTATCTTCTCTAATAATATCTCCTGTATAATTTCCACTGCCCATTCCTCTCTTTTCAACAGATAGGGGGGAAAGTGCCAGTGTCTCATTTTTATTTCATTACCCTGTGTTTTTTTCTGGTTTTGTAAGTTTCTGAGCCCCCCAGACCTTTCTGTGTTGGAAGGAAGCCTTCTAGCTTATCAGTGAGAGTGGTAAACAGTAGGTAGCCTATCTATCACAAGAGGAGTGGTTTCTGGCCAGAAATTGTAGTTTATTGACTGTTTGGGCAATTTTTTAGTCTCTTTCAACTTTCTGGTTTAAAAACCCGTGTTTACGTGGGTTTGCACTTGTTTAAGCAGCAGGAAGGAGAAAAGAGATGCTCTAAGTGCCTCCATTTTGATTTTTTCATAATTTACTGCTCTCTGCTTTTAATTTACCTGCATTTGTTTAAATGTATTTGTCTTAATATTGCTACACACTCGTGTGCTAGCTTGTACTGCATTTAAAGTGTTTTTACTATTGTTCTAACTGCTTTTCTGCAAAAAAAAAAAAGTTCTAAGTTTGTTTCCCACTTTTCCTGTAACTAGTTTAGTCCAGATGCACATTTGCTGTATCCAGGACTATTTTGTAAGTTTCTGAGCCCCCCCAGACCTTTCTGTGTTGGAGAGAAACCGTTTAGCTTATCAGTGGAAGTGGTAAGCACTAGGTAGCCTATCTACCACAAGAGGAGTAGTTTCTGGTCCAGAAATTGTAGTTTGTTGGCCGTTTTGGGCATTTTTTTCCTTCCCTTTCAACTTTCTGGTTTAAAAGCACGAGTTTGCACACCGTGCAGCAGCACTCATCTAAGGTAAACTATTACCGGTACCAGAAAGTCTGCTCTTCAATTTTCCCCTTAGAACGCGCTTGTTCTTTTACTTCTTGCACTTCAATTAGCATAATTGGCTAGCACTTTAACAGACTTTTGTAGCATTTATTGTAGCATGCTTAGGTGCTATCAGCACTAGCTGTTCCTACGTAGTAACAGCACCAGTACGTATTAGCTATGACCACACCTCCTGGTATGATTGTAGGGCAATTTCCTGTACTTTCTCCTGCTAATCTGGTGCACTTGGGCATTCTGAGACAGTATGGCAACTGTCTAATGTACACATACAACCCTCTCCTCTTACCTCCCAACACTCGTACCTGTGAGAGATGCACTTGTACCACCAAACTGAAAGCAGTGCATGCTCCAACAAAACCGGACTAGCTGGTCAAGAGTAGAAGGTCAACACCTGCAACTCACTACATAGAACACACATCACAACCCACACATAGAAACACAAACCATACACCCACCTTTGCAGTGGCTTTCAATAAAAATTTATCCAAACAGAGACCCCGAGACAGAAATGCACTCAACCACCACAACACAATACCAACCCCAGAACACATAGCTCACCACCACAACCCAAGCCCATAAGGCAAAACACTTTGCCCAATGTACTAATCATAGGAGACTCAATTGTGAAGCACACTGATGTCCCACTCACTGGGTTGAACAAGGAGAAGGTGACAGAGAGTTGTCTATCAGGTGCTAGGATCCACCACATAAAACATGCACTCAAGTCACTCCACAACAAGTGCAAATATGACTTGGTCATTGTCCATGTGGGTGTGAATGACCTGAGACGTACCTCCCTGAACTACATGAAAAGAGATGTGATGGAACTCTCGGATTTTGTGGCCCAGGCAGGTGTGACCATAGTGCTGAGCAGTATTCTACTGTCACCCAAAATGATACCACAGTACAAGCAGAAAATGATTGACTTCAACAATTGGCTAAGTTTCTGGTGTCATTCTAAAGGGATCCAGTATCTGCCTGGGGTGACATGATCAACAGACCTTGATGCTTTGCCAAAGATGGCCTGCATCTATCACCCCTGGGATTCCGGGTACTGGCTAAGTCTCTTGCCACCCCTATAGTGCCTTTTTAGGCAGTGTTCCAAAGACCAAAATTCCACCATAACAGCTACAAACAAATGCAGTCTGAGGTCATGCTGCTCAGTGCTAGTAGTCTAAATCTCAAGATGCACTCGCTCGGAGCTCTCCTCAAAATGGAAAATGTTGGCATCTGTGCTGTAATGGAGACCTGGTTTAAAGAGGTAGAAAACACCCCTGAGCACCCAGGCTTCAACTCATTCCATACCTTTCAGCCCCAGAATATGTACGGAAGCTTTAAAGTCAGTGGTGTCTCCATATTTTTAAAGGATATGCACACTTCTAGACTGGTAGCCCAGCATAATGCATCCAGGATAGTTCAGGTACAACTAACACTGGGTAAGACAGCGATACAAGTCATAGCCTGCTAAAAAACCCCAAACATGTCTCCAGACTCTCACTCCAACTTCCTAAGCACCCTGGAATCTGTCATGGTCCAATCCAATACTCTCATACTGGTTGACTTCAACTACCCTTCCATCAACTAGGAAAACTATTCAAGCACCAATGTACAGGCCCAACGCTTTCTGAAATTTGTCAATTTCAGTGCCCTGGACTAGCTCATTCTGACCCCTTCTAGAGGAAGCAACATCCTTGGCCTGGTTATCACCAACATGGGAGACCATTGCTCCACACCTATAGTCAATTCCTCCCTGGTTAAATCTGACCACAAACTGATCACCATGGAAATCTCCATCTCACCTATACCCCACGCTAAGGTGAAAAACTTCTCTAAAGCTGACCTTGGGCTCCTAAAAACAGAGGTGGCTGACTTTTTGGCACCCATGCCAATGGAAAATAGCTGTATGACTGCCGAATCATACACCAATGCACTGTACGAGTGTGTACACAAATGCATGGACCTTGCCATACCAAAAAGAACTAAGATGCTCTCCTCAAAAAAAGGAAGCCAATCTGGTGGTCCCCAGCCATCAATAAACTCTGCAACAGAAGGAAGAAACTGTTGCAGAAAAAAATGAAGTCACAAGACTGGAAAACCTCCCTTATCAGTCTCAACAAAAAGCTGAGATCCTTTATTAAATCCTCTAAAGCCAGCTATGAAGGCAAAATTGTGGCTCACACCAAAAACAATCACAAAGCCTTCTATAGCTATATCAAAAACCTCAAAGGCAATACCCAGATTTGCTCTGAGTTATTGCACAATGGAACCTCCTATACTGAGCCAACAGATATAGCCAACATACTGGCCGACAGATTCAGTGCCAGCTTTACCCCCCCCCCCAAGGGCCCTGTCACAATACCAGATGAAAGCGTGGTACTCACCATTTCTGTGGCACAGGTAAAAGCTGCATTGTCCAAAGCCAAGAATACAGCATAAATGGGACCTGATAATATCCCTGACTGCATCCTACATGAGCTACAAAACAAACTGGCACCACATCTGTGTGCCCTGTTTAATCACAGCCTTACCTCAGGCTATGTCCCTAATGAATGGTGCACTGCTACAGTCATCCTGCTCCATAAATGGGGAGCAACTACAGACCCTGGGAACTATTGCCCCATTAGCCTGATGAGTCTGGTATGCAAAGCTATGGACTGCATCATCATGGACCTGCTTAACAAAGATATAGACAATCTCCAAACTCTTGACCCACACAGTTTGGCTTTGTCCAGGGGAGATCCTGCCTGCTGAACCTGGTTGAATTCTTCGAGACAGTCACCAAGGCTGTGGATGAGGGTAAGGCAGTGCATACAGCTTACCTCGACCTGGCCAAGGCCTTTGATACCATTCCCCACTCAGGTATCATTGATAAACTCACCAAACTATGCATCAATCCTTACATCACTAGGTGGGTTGCAAATTGGCTCACAGACAGGACCCACAGAGTTAAAGCTGCAGATTCCAAGTCAGACTGTCTATCTGTCATGAGTGGAGTCCCACAGGGCTCGGTCCTGAGCCCTCTCCTATTTGTCATCTACTTCTCAGAAGTCCAGGCCAACACAGAAGGATTCTGGCTGACCAAGTTCACTGATGACTGCAAGCTAGGAGTCAGTATCAAATCCCCAAGTGATGCAGACATCCTACAAATGGGCCTCTCTGAGACCAATGACTGGTGTTGGAACCATGGTCTGAAGCTTAATGCCAAAAAAATGCTTTATCATCCCCTTTGGAAAAAACTCAGTTCCCATGAATTATCACATTGATGGGAGCCCACTGAACACTGAGGGGTCATAAGAGATCTGGGCACCTAGGTCGACAGCCACCTCACTTTCGACCACCACATTGCCACTGTCGTCAGAACTTCCTTCTAAGTGGCACATCTTACAACCAAAGGTTTTGCATCCAGGAAGAAAAAGGTCATCATCCCTCTCTACTCATCCCTCATTAGACCAATCATCAAATATAACACCCTGTTTGGCATGTACCTGACCAGACACCTACAACAGCTAGTGAGGCCACAAAAGTCCCTCACAAAAAGGATCCTAGACCTTAAACACATGTCCTACATGGATAGACTCAAGAAACTTCAGCTGTTCTCAATCTCTTATCGTCTACTTAGAGGTGATCTTTGCTTGACTTACAAAGCCATGTCCAACCCAGCCCTTCTTCAAATGCTACACCTAAAGAAATCCCAATCCCCTGCACCACACGCTCCAGAGATCACAACCTCATTACCACAATTAACTGAACATGCTGGAGGGACAGGTTCATCTTCCAAAGACTGCCCATACTCTGGAATAAGCTTCCCATTCATGTCAAGCAGAGCACCTTGCTGGCCCTCTTCAAGAGAAATCTTGACAAGTGGATGGGTAACAGAAAGTTCACTCCAGGGATCATTCCAGTTGCCTTATGGATATGGGCACTGTGAGTTAACATCAGGTGGCACGGTGCCTGAGCAATTTTATTTGTGCTAGGCTTGTAAAGGGTCCAGGGCCATTAGCCTAGTACACACCTATGAACATATGAATTATTATTGATAAATAATCTGAAATAGTTATTGGTTGCATATCAAGACCTTAAATTAAATGCACATGTTCCTGTGAAATGTAAATTCTGCCTAGCCTAGCCCAGTTTCTTTTTATCTTGATGAATACTATGCACATTCACTCCAAACTCATAGTATTAAATTCACATCTTCTGTGCCAAGTATTTTCATACATTTCTTCAAAAGTATACCCTGCTTTGTTATATTTTCCCTTCTGCCCCCCCAGACACATCTTCACTGCTGCAAATGAAATTCCAGTCCCCAACTATAAGTAATATTCCTTGCTAAAAGCTAATTATTTCTCCCTGAATTTTTTTAAGCTCAGTTATGGCAGTTTTAGGTGGAATATAAATACTTGCCAATGTAATCCTCCTCCCTTGCCAGTAACCCCTTAGTACTACAAATCTACCATTATTTTTTTTATCCTCTTATATCAGTATTGGAGCTCCTCTTGCAATCAATATAAGTACTCCTGTTTTCCTTTGGCCCCGGTATTCTGCTAAATAACTATCCTGAAAACCTTTCTTTATCAAATTCATGTATTCAGTTATTTCCAAGTATGTCTTCTATAGCATAGCTATTTGCACTCTACATTTTTTTTTTAATTAATTCACTGCTCTTTCCTTTTTTTTATTTGTGAGACCATTGACATTTAAAGACATTACAGAAAGCATCATTGTATTAAAAAGTTGCTATTCCCACCTTTTATGTATAACAGCTTTTTTGTTAAGTGTCTAGTTCCAGCTTTTGTGTTACATGCATACACTGGTTGGCAGGTTGAACTTTTATACAGTTGTTCCTTGTCATATCCATTTGAGCCCATGTCACACAAAAAACAAACACACTCCCAATACCCCCCTTAAAATCTATTAACTTAACACACAAAACTATGTACATCTTCAAATATTGAAGTTTTACCATCCTAATAGGAACAAATGTCCTAAATTGATAGCCACACTCATAAACTTGGGTTAACCTAAAAGAATGGTTATCTATGCTAAGATGCATGGTGCAGCCTGTGCTTCTACTAAGTGCTATCTTATAGGTTCATAGGCTGGTACTAGGCTATTGACCCTAGGCCCTATACAAACCTAGCCATAACAATTCCTTGGATATTTCTTCCCACAATATTTACTTCCCTGGACCCCGTCTAGCAGGGTGACCGACATGATCCCCTGGGCAAATTTCCTATCTCCCATCCAGTCGTCAAGGTTCCTTTTGAAGAGGGCCAAGGAGGTGCACTGCTTGACATGTATGGGCAGTCTTTTCCAGAGTATGGGGAGTCTCTGGGTCAGGAACCTATCCCTCCAGCATGTTTTGTTCATTGTGATGACAAGGTTTAGATCCCTGGAGTGTGTGGCTCTGAGCTCTGTGTTTTGTCTTATCCCTATATAGCTCTCCTAGTTGGGAAAACATCTGAATGCTTTCAGAGAACATTATCTCCTAGCCAGTTTCTCTTTTTTTCTAGCCAATTTCTCTTTATCAGATTGTCTCCATGGAGACATGAGGACCAGATACAGAATTGCTACTAAGCATACATTTATTTGCTAGAGAAAAGTCTTATAATATTCAATATTCTTTTTCATTTACATGCTTTCTCTTAAAATATGTTACTAGATCAAGCTAAGACCCTTAAGGCAGTCATTCCCGCATGCAAGAATGGGCAAAAGCACATTATTTTTTTTTTTGCCATGCTCTCTTTTAACCGGACTTTTTTTTGTTTGTTTTTTACATTGCATTGCCTACATTCTTTAAAACTAAACAAGGAGAAAGAGGGAAGAAGGGAGAAAGAAAGAAATACAGGAGCACATGTTTACAATAGTATCCCCATTACACTTGAAAATAACTGAGAAAACTTTACTTTGTAGCATGCAAAGAAAGTGATGCACTATAAAAATAGTACTATTAAGAAAAAAAATTGTTTTACTCAAAGTTAACCTTCTCTCTACTCTACCGCTCCCCTGAGTATTTTTCTGAACATTAATGCCATGAAGTAGGGCATATACTTTAGAGACCCTTACAAGTTCAGCAAAGTCCTATATTCCAGATTTTTTTGTCTGGCATATTTCAAAGATAAAATTATTGCTTTGTAATCCCACATTTGTCAGTTTCAAAATTACTGATTTTATTCTTGTTCATCTCCATCTCCCAAATTGTGTCTCTGCTTCATTTTCAACTCACTCTCAATTATTCTAGTCAACTCTTGTGCTCCCTACCTTCTCTCCAGCATTTCCCATTGAAACATTAGAAAAGGTTTCACTGGCACAGTCTCTCTTTGGTCTTTATTATCAGAAGAACAGGAAGCAGAATCTCCTTCTGGTTTACAACTCTCTTTTTGTTTAAGAAACTTTTGTATTTCCTCCTTAGCATGTACTTCATCAAAAATGATTTTGTCTCTTCAAGGAAGAATAATCTGAAGATAGCTGGGTACAGCAGTTTTAATCTCATGTCTGCTGCTCAGCATTCCCTGAATAATGGAATAAATGTATTCCTCTTCTGCCTGGTGTACAATGAGTAATCACTCTCCACAAACACTACACTGTCGCCCACTTTTAGTACTTTGTCCTCCTGTTTTGTCAAAATCAACTCTTTCTGCTGTTATGATTGCATCTTTACTATTAAAGGTCTAAGTTGCTTTCTCATAGCTAGGGTTAGAGCGTACACATAACATGCCCTTTCAATTAACAACTCCTGCCATGGAATACCAATCCAGCTGATTATTTGTGCTTTCATAAAATTAATGCAGTATTTTCCTTCCAGCTTCTCTGGTACAGCTGAAAATCTCAGGTTTTCCCTATGTGCTCTGTCCTCTAATGCTGTTATTTTTTTAAACATCTTTTCTTGAACAATCTCATATTCAGCCAGATTTTCTTCATTTTGACCTCTGGTTTTTGGGGTGTTATCACCTCATCTGAATAACTGTTTTAAAGCTTCTTCCATTTTTCCAGCCTTTTGTTGTTTGAGTTGAGATACTCCATCAGTGTTTCGTTTATTTTAACCAGGTCTGTGTTTTCCTCTCGGTTATTGGAAGTCATGTCTGGAGCTTGCATTGCTTTTTGCTGAACAGTTGCAGTACTTTTCTCAGTCAGTGTTTTTTCCTCACCTTTTATAGCTTATTTTCCTTCAGGTCCTCTGTGTTTCTTTTTTCCTGGCATCCAGGCATTGCAGCTACTATCCAGTTACTGAAATTTAACCAGAAAGACACAAGTCCACTGGCTTTCTCTGCTGAGTTTCTATTTTCACACTGGAAGAGCTAGAATTAAGCTGTTACTCGTGTCACCATCTTGGAAGTTGATGTAGTGTGTTAATAAATAAATTGTATGCATCCACCATTGACTCCAGTCTATGTCTGTGTTTTTGCACCTTTTAGTAGGTCTTTGGTAGATTCAAATAAATTATACATTGCATTCCTTCCAGCAGCATTGTTTGCTGCTGTAGAAAAAAATACGGCCAAGGCTACACATACTCAGCTTAAGTATTACCCATCCTTGTAAGACTGTGAGGACAATGATGACTCAGTTATATACTACTATAGCTATTAACTCTTACAACTGTGCTTTTTCAGGAATGGTCCAAGAGCTGTGTGCATAAGGAGGTTATAGGAGTCACACCAAGGTCTGCAGATTGTGTCTTTATTTATTGCGAGTCTTTGCCTTAACCTGTCATTGTCAGACAGTTACATTAAGCCATATAGGCACATCACAGGAAGATTCTGCTAAGTTCTAAGAAATAGCTAGAGGTTTTAGACATTTATCTTGGTTACATATAGTTCCAGAGATGTAACAGGGCATTAAAGTATATTATAACTGTATCTATAATATACTGTGATCACTTGCATATCACTGATGCAATCTATATTCTGTACTACTAACTTAATTTACAAATTGACATTTTTGTAGTCACCCTTAGTCACATGTATAATTAAGTCCTAGCAACCACAGCAGTTTGTGTAGTATAGCTTTTAATATGACAGAACAGTATTGTAGATGTTTATTGTAATATCAAGTGCCTAAGACTCTTTTAACATAGCTATAAACATTTGTCCTGCCCCCCCAAATGCTCTAAACAGATGCATTTGAAGAAATTGCAATAATCTCTTCCATGTCCTCCTGTATTGGTTTAAATTTCATTTGATGCAATTTTATGACATGCATTGCTAATCAAATTTCTTGTGAGCTCACAAGTGATCATTTATTTATTTATTTTTTATTAATTTGTAAACCAGGTAAGCCTATTAGAGACATGGGCGACCTACGAGCACTGTCTGGTTAAGCGACTTCTTCAGAATCACACAGTAGATAAATGGAAGTGGAAGAAATCAAATCCTATACTCCTGACTAAAACAAGCTGATCAGTAACAAGGCAGAGCCTTAATCATCTATACTAACTGACAGACAATTAGGTTTCTGAAATATCAAAAGAGATATTTCTGTTGGCATTCAAAAGTTGCTGCTTCTTGGTTTGGGTCTGTTTCTAACCTCTTGCTTTTTAAGATACTTGAACATTGAGTTTCACTGAAGAGCTGTGATGGGAATTTCAAAGGTGCAGTGTACTATTAAGAGAATGGCTGTAAGGCATGGGCAGAAGAACAGACCACTGAAAGCACTGTACTGTGAAATCAGCTAATAAAAATTAATAGCTATTAATACAGTTAGTTCATTGTCTGACAATTTAAATGTCTTGGAATTAACAGAATTATGTCCTAGCCATTGCTGGGGGAGTTTCAACATTAAAAAAATGAATCCGCATTAAGAAATGGAATGTCTTTTAAAATGCTCTCTGTTGTTTTGCACTCGTGCTGGTGTGTGCAGTTAATGAGAAGCTTTGATGGTTTTTGTATACTTGACCATAAATGTTATTACAATGGTGGAATCCTAAGTGGTTACTAATAGCCTTTTCTTGAGTGCTCATTTTGAAATGACATTAATATTTAATAATTTTTCTTCTTCATATTCACAGGCTGCAGATCCTCAAGGAACACTTTACTTACTCCTTATACGTTAACGTGTGCCGCTCCCTGTTTGAGAAGGACAAGCTGCTTTTCTCATTCTGCTTGACTGTGAATCTTTTGAAGCATGATAAGATGGTCAGTATTTCAGAAGATTTAGTCTGGAGCTTTATTGTCTACTGGCAGAAGTAATGTTTGTTATAACAGCTTGCATGGGGAGACTACACTTTTAAATTCAGTAGCCGTAAAATAATGTATTAGCTTCCTTGTCTAGGTTCATCTAACCTCAGCTCTTCAGTCACTATTAAAACTAATGAGTCTGACAGCTATACAGAACTGAGAGATGGGACATCAGTGTGATATGCAAGTGATTTAGATTCACATCCATATTCCAAGATTTTAGGAGGAATGTTCTGAAATGATTAGCTGATGAATAACGGTACTCTAATGGAAATAGCATGCAGTCAAAGGCTGAAACACTTAACGGTAAAACAGGTAAGATTCAGCCTTATGATAGATTATTTGTTTTCTGTATCATTTGCAGAGAAAAAAATGATGAATAATGTACACCTTCTGGCAGATGTATTAACACTATGTAGTGAATACTAGAGGAGGGAGACTGGAGAAATAGCAGTAATTAATCTGAACAGATGTCAATACATGACTTTTGAGCTAATTCTGAATTGTACACCATAATATATCTTGGAATATTACTTTTTATCTATGAAAGGAGCTTTTGATTTGTTCATAAGAGTTATTTGGAGAATAACCATGCAGCGTGAGTCTGAGAGTTTCCTCACTAGGGTGTAAAAGATGTACACAGCCAAATGGAAATGAGACATATTATTGCTCAGACATTTGTATTTTTTTTTCTCTGTTACACTGTGCCCAGTCCTGAAGACTTCTCCTGAACAGACCATTAATAAATTCGGTGAAGTCCAGAAAAGAACAGTGCAAATTATAGTTTTGAAGCAAAGCAAGCTGTAAGAAAAAGGGTAAAGAATGTCTGTGTATAGCTTGTAGATTGCTGCTATATATGCTTTTTATATATGTATATAAATATGTATATATAGATATATATTTTTTATGCACATTTTATGTTTTTAGTTATAACTTTTAAATGAGGGCTATTGGGGTGGGGGTTAATGGGATTTAAGTGATAGGTTGGCTGTGATCATGTGTTTCTGTAAAAGCTCCTATTTAAATGTTGCATTATTCCTTGTTATAATAGTAGCACTGAGGAAAGGTGTTTGTAACCCGAAAGCTTTGCAAATAAATGTTTGGCTTCTTTGGCAATGGATTATGTGGTGTTCAAGTTCTGTTCCACATCACAGTGTTTACTAGTTTCCTATACAAAGGAAGAGCTCAGTGTAACCAATGATATGATCAAAGGTGCTGCTCAACGCAGGAACCACTGAAAGATTCAGAATGCCTGAAATAAATCAATTGAGTATTAAAGCACCAACTTTAATATTGGAAGCACTGAAAGGGAAGTTATGCAAGTGTCCCCAGAATCATAAAAATAATCACCCATGTAAAATTTAGAAAAAAAAAATTGATAGATCAAAGAATAGAGACAGCAAGATGAGATGTACTATGAACAATGCCAGTTCCTGAAAGCAAAAAAGCTACTTGAAAATCCAAGGAAGTCACCAACATGGAAATAACTGCCATCACAGAATAATCCAAATTATTAACACTTACAGAAGAGTAGTGGAAACAAGTGGAAGCATAGTGTAGACATTGCATGCTCCAGAAAAGGAACCATTTGCCCCACCCCCCACAAAAAAAACATTTAAGCAGGGGAATGAAATATAGAGACATAATGGGCTAATAAGCTATTCCATCACATCAGCACAACAGAAAACCAAGCACTTGCCTGTGTATGTCACCAATAACATTGGAGGTACACAAGACAAAACAGATAACACACATCAAAATAAACAGCAACTCAGGACAAAAAGTGGCACTTACCCTTAGGCAGACAGCACACATCAATAGCAGTGACCATTACTGCTGCAGGGAGAAGCTTCAGTTCCCCATACTTATTCAAAACAAAACACAGGTACGTCAGTATGAAAAAAGTTATAGATTTATGAGTGCAGGAACCATTGCTATAGCACAACGCACTGCAACACTGGGCAGCAGTGCACCCATCATCCACAATGTCAGCAAACATGTAGCAATTACAAAACAGGCAACAACAATATGGTCAGTACACCACAGCCACAATGCAAAAGTCAGCAAGCATAAGGATAACTCAAAATCAGTCCAACATGCAAAACATAAGGTACTGCTATCAAGAAATTAACATTATGTGCACAGATATTCAGTGTTCCTGGAAAACAGCATAGAGCAGTAAAGCATGACAACCAAAATAACCACTCTAAATCCAAACAAATGCAATGTCTACATCGCACAGATGGATAAGCCAGTACTGAAGTGGCCATAATTGTAACAGGGTATTTCCATGGAACCACAGTGGATCTGACAGAAAAAAGCAGCATACGCTTCACCTGCTGATATGTCACATGCTAGGTCATGAGATAGTAGGGAAATGCAGGTCCACAATGCTGAGATGCATGTAAACTCACTCATGAATCAAGCCAACAAAAGTGTAAAGGAGCCATTTTAATGCAGGAAATGAGGGCTAACAGCAGTGATACTGACATGGTGTTCAGACATAGAGATGCACACCATAGGCTAAGACACATGACAGAGCTTTCCACAAAGTGGCACATGCCAGCACCATAAAAGCAATACCACAGACAATTCCAATGCAGTCTATTTGCTTGTTGTTTCCCACATTTGGGCTCCTAACCAATCATTTTACACATTAAGAGAGCATAAGTCTGCACTCTTGTGGCAGGAGAGGGCTAACTTTACTCAACTGAGCTAGGAATTACTGGTACAAAGCTTATTGTGTCCTTATCTGATTGACCTGTGGGTTTAGTATTAAACTTGTTTCTTTCTGAGTATATTTAAGCCTAGCGTTTGCATGGGTCTTGGCTCATATACCCAGAGGGGTGCATTGTTGGCGACAAGGACAGAGACTTTGATTTTGTAAGCTTCAGAAGCCATACGAAGCTAAGAAAGTGAGTATAAGTTTACTTTTTGCACTTGCACTGTTTATTCTCCGTCACTGTGAAAGTCTGTTGAAATATTTAATTGTTTTTCTGCACTTTTTTTGAAGATTTCAACTGTTTGTCTATCTGCTGTAGAGCTTCTGTTCTAAGCAGTTACAGTGTAGCTAGTTGAATTCTAAAGCCTAGTTCCAGGCATCTGTTCGTTGTTTCCAACACTTGGGCTCCTAACCAGTCATTTTACATTAACAGAGTATAAGTATGTACTCTTGTGGCAATAAGGAGCTGATTTTACTCATTTGAGCTGAGAATTACTGATAAGGAGTATACTGTGTGCTTATCTGATTGGCATGTGTGCTTAAGTTGTGTTAAACTTGTTTCTTTCTGAGCATATTTAAGCTTGACTTTTGCACAAGGCTGCTGTTTGCACAGTGGCATCTTGAGGTGCCATATATAAATGTAAACATCAAAAAATTGAAATTTCCCTATATAACTATCTTGGATCTTTACTCCAGTTCTATGACTTTCACTGTGCAACAAGTTTGCTTGGTGAGCACCACTTAAGCATTCAGCTAGGAGTTTTTTAGTTAATATTAGCTCATTTTAGTACCCAGGGCTATCACTGCACAGTGAGCAGCTAGTTAGGGTGGTGGTCAGCTGAACTTACAGTAAGCAGCCACTCCCCACCTTGTTCAGTTTGTATGCATCCACCATTCATATCCCTTGTAAGTATATTAGGACCAGCATCCATAGATGGGCACTTTTCTGCCATCTCTGTTTCTGGCTTGGTGGACATGGGCATCCTAAGGCAATGTAGCATTTGCTTCATGTATACTGGCAACCACTTAATTCTTGAACAGACAAATACAGTATGTGAGATATGTACTTATACATTGCCACCGGAACCAGACTCTCACATACAGACAATAAATGCAACAAACAGGTTGTCAGTGACTTATACACACCTCTCACTGTACCCACTAAAGACCACCAACTTAGACCTACATATGCGGAGGTGCTCACATGTAACCTTCCCAAGCTTATCACAGGTGCAGTCCTCAGAAAACCCACATCCACACAAACAAGACACATACCAATACAACACATAAAGCCACATCTCATTGTGTCTTAACCACCAAGCCCACAAGGTAAAACAGTTCAAAACCCAACATTCTAGTCTAGTGTGAGACACACAGATGTCCTCCTTACAAGGCTAGATTAAAAAAAGTGTTACAGTTAGTTGCCTGTCAAGGACCAGGATCTGGTATATCGCACAAGCACTCAGGTCACTCACCCCTAAGTACCAGTATGACTCTGTTATAGTCCATGTAAGAGTGAATGACCCGAGACATACCGCCCTGGACTATCTGAAGAGAGACATGACTGAACTCTGAATATGTGTCACTGGCAAGTATGAACCTAACATTGAGCATCTTCAAGGATGATGACAGAAAATGGTCAACTTTAATAATTGGCTTAGCTACTGGTGTCATTCCAAAGGGGTCCAGTATTTGTCAGCCTGGGTGGACATGGTCGACAGACCACACTGCTTTGCCAGGGATGGCCTCCAACTGTCACCTGTTGGCTTTCTGACACTGGATTAAAACATTATCCACCCCTATTCTGCATTTTTAGGCATTGTAAAACAGACAAACCTCCCAACATAACAAACAATATTCAGGGAAAGCTAAAGGTGTTGCTGCTCACTGCTAGCACTGCTAGGATTCTCAACAGGAAACTGCTTTCCCTGGAAGCTCTCCTCACTCTGGAGAATGCTGACATCTGTGCAGTCACAGAAACATGGTTTAAAACCACAGAAAGCACCACAGCTGTGCATGGCTGTAATGTCTATCATATGATCCGTTCAGCCACTGAACATGAGAAAGTTAAAGGAGGAGTTGTATCTATCTATATAAAGGATAATCTCACCTCAAGATCGGTCAGACAATGTGATATGCTAGAACTACTCCATACCCAACTATCTATAGGAAAAAGCAACTGCCAAATTCTTGTTAGCTACATATCACCCACCATGTACCACAATAAATGCACATCATAATTAGAGCTACTTAAAACACTTATCATCCAGCCCGGTACCGTACTTATGGGTGATTTTAATTACCTCTCCATTAACTGAGAGGCATGCACAACCACTAACATACAGGCTCAAAGATTCCTTGACTTTGTAATTTCAAATATGGTGGAACAGCTTGTCCGCACTCCCACCTGAGGACCAAATTTCCTAGATCTGATACTCACAAATATGGAAGAGTACTGCTGCCCTCCATGTGTGATGTCTTCTCTGGTAAAATCAGATCACAAAGCAGTTTCCCTAGAAATTAAGGTAAAGAGAGGCCCCACCGCTGAACCCCAAGAACTTTAAAAACCTTTCTAAAAGAAAATACCCTCTATTAAGTAATGGCATAGCTAGATTCCAATCTCCCCAGATTCATAAAACAGTAGCCTATGCACAGCAATACGCTAAAGCCCTGTATGACCACATAAACAACTGCATAGAAATGGAAGTACCAAGCTGAAATGAGCCCAGGTCAAACCACAAAAACAAGCCTCCCTAGTGGACCCCTGGTCTTAATAAACTATACAAAAAAAGAAGAAAATCCTGTTGAGAAATAAGAGGGAATGTATACAACTGAGCAATAAATCCACATTAGTTTAAACAAGCAGATTAGGGGACTAGTAAAATCTCTGAAAGCTGACTTTGAGGAAAAATAGCTTCCAAAGCTAAAGATGAAAATAACGCATTTTTCAGCTATGCCTGTAGTCTTAAGGGTAACACCTAACAATCTGCAGACTTTGTTATCGATGGCATTTCCTATACCCAACCGGCAGACGTAGCTAATCTGCTGACCAATAAATTTAGCTCAGACTTCACTCACCCATCACCCCCATTTCTCCCTCAAGAAATGCCCTCTGCCACTGCTCCACCAATTATAACTAAAGAACAGGTAGCCACAGCACTCTACAGGGCTACAAACATGACATCAATGGTTCCCAACAATATACCAGGATGTCTCTTAAGTAATTTGAATAGTGACCTATCAAGCTCAGTAGGATCACTATTTAACTATAGCCTCCAGACAGGCTTTTTTCCCACAGAGTTGAGAACAGCTACAGTCATATCATACGCCTGCATAAGGGTGGACCGTAAACTGACCTGGGAAATTTCAGACCCGTAAGCTTGACTAGTCTTGTTTGTAATGCCATGGAAATAATAATCTTGGACATGATAAACAAAGACACAGGAAACCTCCAAACACTGGGCCCATCCCAGTTCAGATTTGTTAAGGTTAGCTCATAGATTGTAGGATCATAGGATCATAGCAAGTTACTAGACTAATGGCCCTGAGGCCCTTACAAGCCTAGCCAAGTCCTCCCCCTGTATCTGCGATCAGCACCTATTTTCCCTGTCCAAGAGAGACACAAGTGGAACCCCCAGGGTGAATTTATGGTTATCCAGCCAGTCATCCAGATTGTGCTTGAAGAGGGCCAAAGAAGTGCTCTGCCTGACATGAATTGGGAGTCTATTCCACAGGTGTGGTATCCTCTGGGAGACAAATCTGTCCCTCCAGCAGGTTCTATTAATCTCACATACTAGGTTAAGGTCTTTAGAGTGAGTAACTGGTGAGCCATTGGACTTATGGATATGCAGCATTTCCAAAAAAGCAGAGTCTGAGATTAGCTTATACACAACAAGGCAGAGATCACCTCTAAGTAGTCTGTATGAAGCAGAGTAAAATGACAGTGATTTCAGCCAATCTTCATAGGACAGATGCTGAATACCTTGAATTCTCCTTGTGAGGAACTTTTGTGGTCTCGTCTCTCCAGTTGCTGCAGGTGCCTGTAAAGGTACATACCAAAAGGGGCATTGTACTCATTTATTGGCCTGATGAGAGAAGAGTACAGAGAGGCTGTAACTTTTCTTTTCTGGAGGCAATGCCCTTACTTATGAGATGAGCAATATACAATGCCCTTCCAACCACTGTGGAGACATGGTGATCAAAGGTAAGGTTGCTGTCATCCTGTGTGCCTAGGTCTCTCTCCACTGAGTGCATGCTTAAGGTGTTTTTATTGATGTGGCAGTTAGCAGGAACATCACTCTTACCTAAAGGGTTGATAATACATTTTTGTTGCATTGAGTTTAAGGCTATGACTTTGGCACCAATCATTTGTTTGCATAAGACCCTCTTGTAGGATGTTGACATCGGTTGTGGATTCTATGACCGCTCCCAGTTTGCAATTGTCAGCAAACTTTGTCAGCCATAGACCTTTAGTTTTTGCTTGTACTCTGGAGAAATAGATTCCAAACAGTCGAGGACCCAGGACTGGTCCCTGTGAAACACCACTGGTTATGGGTCTGCTGCTGGATGCGGATTTCCCTATTTTGACTGTATGGGCTCTATCGGTGAGCCAGTTAGCGACCCATAATGATATAGGGGTTAATACCAAGTTTATCAATAATGTCTGAGTGTGGGACAGTGTCAAAAGCCTTGGCCAAGTCCAGGTTGGCTGTATGCACAGTTTTATCCTTGTTCAGGGCTCTGATGACTGTCTCGAAGAAGTCCACCAAATGTAACAGGAGTGATCTCCCTTTAACAAATCCAAACTGAGTATGGTCAAGTGTTTGGAGATTACCTATATCTTTGTTGATAAGGTCCATGATGATTTGCTTCATGGGCTTGCAGATAAGGCTAGTCAGGGTAATAGATCTATAGTTCCCAGGGTCAGTGGAAGCACCACCCTTGTGCAAGGGGATAATGGTGGCTGTTTTCCATTCAGCTGGGATGAAGCTGGTATTTAGACTGATTGAAACCAATGGTGTTTTTAACTCTTGTGGAAGCCCATGTAGGATGCAGCCTGGGATGTTATCAGGTACCATAGATGTGTTTTTGACCTTAGAGAGGACATATATGACCTGCTTTCTAGAGATACAAGGTGGGGGACAGGTAGAAGGAATGTCATGGGGTGTGTGTGGTGGGGACAGGGGAATGAAGTTTTCACAGAACCTGTTGGCTAACAGGTTTGCTATGTCCACAGGCTCAGTGTATGTGTTATCATTAACTACCAGTTTGGCGCAAATCTGGGTCTTACCTTTTAGGCTACGGACATAACTAAAGAATGCCTTTTGGTTGCCCTTAGTTGAGGACATTAATTTGGATTCATAGTTTGCATTGGAGGGCTTCACAAGAAGTCTTATTTGCTTGTTTAAGCTGAGGAGGGATTTTTTCCAATTTAGGGCATGCTCCCTCTTACTTTTGGACAACAATTTCTTCCATTTATTGTAAAGCCTGTTAATGGCAGTTGTCCACCAGGCAGATCTGCTCTTCCTTGAAGAGCTTGCTTTGGTCCTCTCAGGTAAGGTCACATCAGTGCAGTTATACAGGTGTTTGTTAGAAACATTGTTGTAGGACTCAGCATAGTTGCCAGTTCTGAGAGGGGGAGATGCAGGAAAGCTATTTATACCATCCCTTAGAAGGCTATAATTTGCTTTGGAGAAGTTTTTTTAGTTTTATTGCTTCGTGGGAGTGTTTGGTGTGACAGTTACTTCGAATGAGACTGATTTGGGATCAGATCTGACAAGGGAAGACCTCACAGTGGGGGTGCTACAGTGGTCCCCCATATTGTTAAGCACCAGATCCAAGATGTTGTCACCCCTAGTTTGGGTGTCCACCAGCTGATCCAGGGCATTTAAGTTAATGAACTCAAGGAAACTCTGGGCAAGTGACTTTGAACATGAGTAATTTACCCATTCAATGGTTAGGTAATTAAAATCACCCAGAACCAGTGTTCGGATGTACCTTGATGGATTCCATTAGATCCAATTAGGCAGAGTGAGTGTCTTGAATCACGGAGGGTGTCCTGTAGCTGGCAATGACTTGAATAGGTGTCCTACCAACAGTTAGTTGCACCTGAAGTGTTTCCTGGGAATCATACTGTTTAACCAGTTTGGAGGTGTATTTATCTTTAATGAATATTGATACACCACCTCCTTTAGTTTTCATGCCTTCCAATAGTGGTCTGAATGTGTGGCAGGAGGTGTAACCTGGTATGGCTGGGGTGCTCTCCACTGCCTTGAACCAGGTTTCCATGACTGCACAAATGTCAGCGTCTTCCAAGGTGATGACTGCTTACAGTGAGTACAGTTTCATGTTAAGACTCCTAGCATTTAGCAGCATAACCTTTGAGGTTGTTTTTTGATAAAAATTTTACATCGGGAATTTTGTCCTTGTGACATTGCCTAAAAAAGGCACTATGGGGGTGGCAAGAGCCTTTGCCAGTAGCCAAAATCCTAGGGGTGACAGATGAAGACCATCTCTGGCAAAGCATCGAGGTCTATTGATTATGTCATCCCAGGCTGACAGAAACTGGATCCCCTTAGAATGACACCAGAAACTAAGCCAATTATTAAAGTCAATGATTTTCTGTTTATATTATGGCATCGTCCTAGGCCAGGGTAATATGCTGCTCAAAGCTAGTGACATACCTGCCTGTGACACATAATCAGAGAGCTCAATCTTGTCTCTCTTCATGTAGTCCAGGGAGGTACATATCCAGTCATTCACACCAACATGTACACTGACCGACTCATAATGGTACTTGTTGAGAAACTTTAGTGCCTGTGTGTTCTGATGAATCCTAGCACCAAAAAGACAGCTAACCGTGACTTTCTCCTTGTTCAGCCTGGTGAGGGGGATGTCTGTATGTCTCACTACAAGTCTCTCCTATGACTACGATATTTGGAGTGGATGTGTATTGCCTTATGGGTTTTGATGGTGAGACACTTGTGCTTGTGTCATTATGCCTACTGTGTGTTTTGGGTGCTATGGTTGGTTTAGTATGTATGTGTTTTGGAGGTCTGTGGTGTTTAGGTAGATCTTTTGTGAGTACCTCTGCATATGTTGGTCTATGTGTATGCCATATGTCATAAGTAGGAGTTGTGGTAGGTGAGCTGACAACCTGCTCTGTATTGCTATCTATTGCATGAGAGAGATTTGATTCCAGATTCATAATGTAGGTGCACCTCTCACAAATGGTGCAGGAATGATTTAGATGTAGAGGGTTGTCAGTGTACATGAGGCAGTTGCTACACTGCCTCAGTAGACCTATGTCAACCAGGCTGATAGGAGAAAAGAAGGGGAAGCTGATAGTTAATGGCCCTAGGAATAATCTTGGTCTGGTAATAGGCTATAACAGTTGAAGAAGGAATACAGCAAGGGCAGGTATTAGTAGATTTAAGAGCAAAGAGCTCTGGTTTAGGTAGTATTTGTGAGGCTACAGAGCAGGTATCTGTAACCGGCAATCCCTCTAAGCAGTAGTGCTCGATGCTGTGCAATGTGCAAACATGTGCAAACAAGCACAAACCAGTTGAAACACAGGCTTTTTTTAAGCAGAAAAATAGGAAACAGCCAAAGTTCAAGTTACCCAGCTAAACACCCTAACTAGAGCCCTGCAACAGTAACTTTAGCTAGGTCAGTCCAAGACTGTACCTTCCTCTCATGAGGGCATGGGGGAGGGGGCTGTTCAGACAAAAGATTAACTGTTTTACAAGCATCAAAGTCACAAACAGTAGTAGATACAGCAAAAACCTGAAGCTAGTCTATGCTAGTGTTTTTCAAGTACAGCAAACAAGTAAAATGAACAAAACACAAAGATGAACAGTAATTACAGCTGTAAGACGATTTCAATTTTCAGACAATATAACAAAATGCAGTAACATGCAGTTGCACAGTTTAAACAAACAGATATGCAGCAAATATTGTTTTAGTTAATCAGAAATTGCAGAAAACAGTTGAAAATAAGCACTTATTTGTTGTAGTCTCTCAGCAGGTATTTGGAAGAGCAAGGGCAGAAGGCCTAATTCTCTGCAGCTTTGAGCAAACCTGCTCAACTTCTTCAAGAAGATCACTAAGGCCATGGATGAGGGTAAAACAGTGCATGCCACCAACCTTGACCTGGCCAAGGCATTTGACTCAATACCCCACTCAGGTATCATAAATAAACTCACAGAATTGGACATAAATCCCCCTACATCACCAGATGGATAGCCAATTGGCTGGTCAAAGTGGGTGAGTGTAGTTCCAGCAAGAGGCCATTTACTAGTGATGTGCCACAAGGATCTGTGCTTGGAACACTCCTGTTTGGAATTTACTTTACAGATGCCAAGGCCAATGTGGAGGGTCTCTGGATGACAAAGATTGCATATGACTGCAATCTGGAGGCAATCACTGAATTCTCCAATATCCAAGCCCTACAGCATTTCCTTGGTATGGTTAACTACTTGGGCAAGTTTATCCCTAACTTTAGTGATTTATCAGTGCCTTTACAAGAGCTGGCACACAAAACTGTTACCTGGTCTTGGATGGAAAAGCACCAGAGATCATTTGATAACCTCAAGCAGCAAATTGCCAGTCCACCTACATTAAGATACCATAATGTGAACAAACCAGTAGTTCCTTCCTGTGATGCTTTATAGTTTGATCTTGGTGCAGTTATTCTTCAGGAGGGTAAACCAATTGGCTATACATCTAGAATCCTTACCCAGACTGAAATGCAATATGCTCAAATTGAGAAGGAACTTTTAGCAATTGTGTTTGCATGCCCGAAGTTCCATAATTATATCTATGGCTGAGCTATCCAGGTCGAGACTGATCATCAGCCTCTAGTCACTATCTTAAAGAAGCCTATGCATACAGCTCCAACAAGACTGCAAAGAATAACAACAATGAGTAGGAACCAAAGAACCAGACTTTATTCACTCTCAAAAGTCTGGTTCTTTGGTTCCTGCTTGTTGTTATTTTATTTTATTTTATTTTATTTTAGTTAGTAGTATTTTATTAAGACTACAAAGAATGATGCTTAGATTACAAAAGTACCACTTCAAAATGGTGTATACAAAAGGCAGACTTCTTTATCTGGCTGATACCTTATCCAGATTGCCCAGAAATACCATGGAACAGCTTCATGCAGAGAATTTCAACTTTGATGTCATGGAAGTGCGTAATTTTTCTACCATGAGACTTGATGAGCTGAGAGATCATTCAGACACTGATCCAGTTTTGCAGAAGCTCAACCACTTCATCAGTGTTGGATGGCAGGGAAAGTAATCTTATATACAACTAGAAGGGTAACTTTATTTTCCTTACAGAGATGAGATGCTTATGGAAGATGGTATCATTTTCAAAGGTCCTATAGTTATTGTTCCTACTTCCTTGCAACACAAATATATCCATATTTTGCAGCGTGGCCACCCAGGATCCGACTACCACAAAAGGGCAAGAGGACTAGTATTTTGGCCTTCTCTGTCAAAAGACATTGATAAAGTGCTTTCATCTTGTTCAGTATACAATAGTACTAAACTGCATTTGCAAAGAGAGCTACTTCATCTAAGCCAGATTCCTGAACTACCTTGGTCAACAGTAGCCACTGACACATTTGAGTGGAACAATCATTATTACGTAGTGTTGGTAAACTCTTATTCAGACTGGTTTGAGATTGATTTGCTACCTAACCTAACAACCAGTACTGTATTACTAAGTTGAAACATCATTTTTCAGTCCATGGTAGTCCACACAAAGTTATTTCTGACAACGGTACCCAGTTTACCAGTCAATTGTTTCAGAGTTTGCAAATGAGTGAGACTTTATCCATGTTACTAGCAGTCTCACAGTCAAATGGCCTGGCTGAGTGGGCAGCACAGAGTGCAAAGCAATTACTAGAAGGGTCAAAATGTGACAATACAGGTATCTTCTTGAATTTACTTAATCTCAGAAATATACCCCGTGACAATCTACTTGGCTCGCCTGCTCAGAGATTTCTATCTAGGCAAACCAGAACAACTTTCAGAAGTCCAGCTATGATAAAATGAGCAGATTTCTTTGTCCGTTGAAAGAAGGAGAGAGAGTGAGGATGCAAACAGCGAAAGGCTTTGATTGAATTGGTCGAGTGAGAAGTATATATGCCGAGCCAGATCCTATTTAGTGAAATCTGAGGGTAATAGAAAACAGGAGAAATCGCAGGCATCTTCATATGGTGTCTGAAGCTATATCGCAGCATTGTACCTGTGATACAGACTCTAGATCTCAGAACAACCCAGACAATGTTCATATTGAAGAACATGCCTCAGTACCTATTTACATTCCTTATGATGTCCCAAAAATTGAACATTCCTTAAAGACAGTCCTTGTTGCTAGATCCAATTCTGATTTTTATGTTACATGATCAGATCATATTTCTAGACTTAGTGTAAAATACACAGCAACCTGGACATGATTGTTTTATTTGTATGTAGTTCGTTTGATTGCATGTCAAAAAGAATTAGTTCTGTATAAATGCATGTTAAAGAATCATTTCTGTATAAGTGCATGTCAAGTGAATGTTGTCATTTAATGTATGACCCATTTCTCAAAGAGGGAGGATGTAGAACAGAGCGTGTGTTATAACTTTAAGAAGTATTTCCAAGTGTAGGCACATGCATATAAATAGTGAGCACGTGCAGGCAGCAATGCCATTTTGAGAGAACAGCCAGAGTGTTAACATGTATGAGCGTAGTGGTCAGTCTGTTTATAAGTTTATTTAAGTTTAAGTTACCAAGCTTCAATCCTGGTGTGTTTGTGTATAATAAAGCTGCTTGAACCGAACCCACAACTGTTCGTCTGTTTTATCCTGACCAGACGAACGACAATGGCTATACTAAGGTATACACTGATGCCCTGTATAAACATCTACACAAATGTATAGACACAGCAGTGCTGGATAGGATTAAAGCAAGATCCTCAAGAAAAAACAAACCATCCTGGTGGACATCTACCATTAATAAATTATACAATAAGCGAAAGATGCTGTCTAAAAATGCAAAAGTGAGATCCCAAAACTGAAGGAGCACCCTCCTCAGCCTAAACAAGAAAATAAGACATCTTGTAAAATCTTCAAAGAGCAACTGTGAGAAAAATTTAGCAACCATAGGCGAGGATAACCATAAGGCTTCTTCAGCTATGTCTGCAACCTAAAAGGCAGGACTGAGATGTGTGCTGAACTAATTGTGGATGGCAACACACACACTGACCCTGAAGAAATTGTAAACCTGCTAGCAGACAGGTTTGGTGAAAATTTCACCTCCCTATCCTCCCCAAGCATACCAGAAACCATGTCTTCATCATCTCCTCCTCCCTGCATCTCCAAAGAGCAAGTCACTAATGCTGTCTCCAAGGCTAAGAGCACAGCCTCCATGGGACCAGAGGGCATTCAAGGCTGCATTTTTAATGTTCTAAAACAAGAGCTAACTACACCATTAGGCACTTTATGCAACCACAGCCTGAGTACTGGCTTTGTCTCCACTGAATAGAAAACAGTAACTGTTATCCCACTCCACAGGGGCAGCTTAACAACAGACCCATGCACATAACCACCCTTAATTGTTAGGCAATGGAACAAATCATCATGGACCTCATAAATAAGGATATAGATGACCTCCAAACTCTGGATCCATCCCAATTTGGTTTTGTCAAGGGCAGGTCATGCTTGCTAAATCTGGTGGAGTTCTTCAGAATGTGACCACAGACTTAGATGAGGCCAAAGCTGTGAACTCAGCCTATCTTGACTTGGCCAAGGCCTTCAACACTATCCCACATTCAGGCATCATTGGCAAACTAACCCAGTTGAATATCAACCCCTATGTTGTCAGGTGGGTTGCAAACTGGCTCACAGATCAACAACACTCAAAGTGTGACACTTTACCTCTACCAGCAGATCTGTCACCAGTGGGGTCCCACAAAGGTCAGTGATGCCCCCCTCTTGTTTGGCATATACTTCTGAGAAGTCTTGGCCAAAATGGAGGGTCTGTGGCTAACTAAGTTTGCAGATGACAGCAGATTAGGTGATATCATTGAATCCCCTAGCGATGCCAGCATACTTCGAAAGGGCCTTACACAGACCAGTGATTGGTGCCAAAGCATGGTCTTAAACTAAATGCTAAAAAATGCATCATCATTCCTTCTGATAAAATTATGTCTCTACTGATCATAAAATAAACAATAATACTCTAAGTACCAATTCAGTAGTGAGAGACCTGGAAACACAAGTTGACTGTGACCTCATCTTTGACCACCATGTGTCTGTTGTGGTGAGGAAGGAATACTACGTCACTCACCTGATTAGCAAAGGTATTGTCTCAAGAGCAAAAGAGGTTATAACTCCCTTGTAGTCATCCCTCATCAGGCCTGTTATTGAATATAATGCTCCCTTTGGTATGTACCATACCAGACACCTGCACCAACTTGAGACACCTCAAAGATTTCTAACTAAGAAAATTCAGCATCTCCAGCACATGACTTATACAGACGGACTGAACTCACAATCACTATACTCAGTAGTGTATAGACTACTTGCAGGTGATTTATGTCTAGTTTACAGGTCTATCTCTGGTCAAAATGGTAATGCTGCACATCCGTAACTCAAATGGGACTAGAGTCACCCATTTCAGGGACCTCAGTCTAGCCTGCAACATAAACATGACCTGCTGCAGTGACAGATACATCTCTCAGAGGTTGCCACTCCTCTAGAATAGGCTTTCAGTCTATATCAAGCAGAGCACCTCCATGACCCATTTAAGGGCAACCTGGAAACTGTAAATTTCTGCTGGAGATTGCCCCGTTTCTCTCCTGGACATGGGTAGTCCTTGCTAGAAAAACCTTGGGCATAGATGATATCTTTCATCTAGTATTATATTTTAATTTAACAACTAGTCTTGTAAAGACTCTAAGGTCAATAGCCTTGTAACATGCTATGACCCTACGAATCTTTGTATATATTGGAAAAACTAATAGCAGAAATTTTGATTAAGTTAATGACTGACATTGCTAATATAACTAGTCTCATGAAAAATATGCACAATTCAAAAACCCTCCTAGTAATCTGACTGGCAGCAAACATAAGGAAGCTGCTTTGACTATACTGAAACATTCAGTGCAGTGTTGGCCATTTCCATTAACATTAGAAAGAACTTCTGTTGTTTTAAATAAAACACTGTCAGCATAGGCTGCCATGAAATGGTTCCCTAAGTATCACAGGTGTTAAAGGACCTAAGACTCACAAATGCTTTCCCAGAAGTATTGTCAAATGGTGTAAAGCACAAGAAGTCAGTATTGTATTTTTATATTCTGCTATACCAGAACAATAGAGAAGGAAAAACATCATATGCAAGCATTTCAAACAGCTTAAAAAATAAAACTTTTTTCACAACTTAAAACGGAGCCCTATTATGGAAATAATCAGAGTAAGCTACAGCAGTGGCTTAATGATTTGGAGTGTAACAGCTCATAGCCGTCATCATTTGTGCCAACTACCCTACTAATTTTAGATATGAAGTTACTTTTAAAATGTTGAATTTCATTTTTTCTGATTCAAATAAGGAATTTCAGGCATCAAGTAGATTTAGAAACACTTCCATGTTTATCTCTACACCTCACTCCATACTGGCAGCTTCTGAATTTGCATTGTTAGCAGATTTTAAAAATGATAAAACATATTCAGTGAATTTAAAGCATATGATTGAATCAGGAATGTTAGGTATTAAAGAATTGTGAAAAAAATTAGTAAGGCAGTTAGGACATTTGTTGAACAACTCAGAGATGAAACTGATTATTTAAAAAAAAGCTCTTGAGGAAGGTTTGATTAGTATTGCTCTTTATGATTTTCTCAAGCTGAAATGCCAGTACTTCCCACCTCATGCATTCTCCCTAAAATTCGCAAATATTAATCCTCCAGATATACCTGTTCATAGTTACTAATGCTTTATTACAACCCCTGTCCAAGTACCTTGATTTCAAATTGAGACCTCTGTTAAAGTATGTTAGATCTCACACTCAGGACAGTATAATTTCTTAACAGATGTTCAAACAGAAAACGGTTGGTTTCCAGTCATAGTGAATATAAGATCACTGTATACAGATATTAAGCATTATATAGGTTTAAAAGGGTATGGAAAATGTTTCCTTTGAAAACTTTGGAACACATTCTCAGCAAGACATTTTGGCAAGTAAGGTGTTAGTACAGCAAGTGTGCAATAGAGTAATTAGCAGCACTATAGCCCACATTAATGTTGATTTGGTCATGGGATAAGTAGGAAAGGAAACATATATAACTGATTTTTTAAGATTAGACATTTAGAGTTTTTTAGGGTTAATATTTAGAGATGTTAAATTTTACTAATTAAAATTAATTAAAAATTACCTAATGAATTTTTCTTCTTCTCTCAATTAACACATCTGCCTGGTATGTACCGAAACTTTCTACATATATTACTCTCTGCAGTTAGTACCTATGTTATTAAATGCATCTTTGTTGTACTATGCCATGATGATGCTCTGAATTTTTTTTATTTTAGGCATTGCTAAATTCCTTGTAAATAACTTAATACTAACCAAATTTCTCAAACATATTGTTTTGTTACTGCATTCTCAATATACTGTACTTTTGCCTTGTATATATCCGTATTGTATATTTCTCTCTGTTTTTGTACTGTTACTTATCTTACAACTTGAATTGTTAAGTTTTTCTTATTTATTAATTTCCTGGAGCTTTTCTCCTAGGATCTCCGCTGAAAAAGTGCTCTCTGGGCCCAGTCAGACTAACCCATTTAACAAATGTAAAAATAAATAAATGAATGATATCACAGTTATACAAAAAGGAGGGCTTGATGGATGGGAGAGTTTGTGAGCTTTATAGAAGTTATATGTGTGCCCTGATTTCACACTTCATGTTATTATTATCTATAACTCCTATTGTGTGAGAGACCTATCATAACAGTAGATATCCAAGTTATTTTCCACCTCTGCAGTATTAGCTCCCACCATTGTTCCCCTGTTTCAGTTATTTTTTTTATGATGATTTGTCCAAACTTGATGGCCATGGCTTTGATAGACTAGATTTGTTTAATTCTCTTTGATGTTGCTTTGCCCTGTGCAACTCTGTATTTGTTTGCGGACAGGAATGAAGTGTGACTGTAATACCATAGAATTATGCTAGTGCTTACTGAGGGCCATAATATAGAAGAAGGCTGTGGTAGAATTTTTTTGAGCCTATGTACATTTGATGGCAATGTATGCTGAATGGGGTCTATATCAGTTCTTTGAAAAACCTTTCCACCGAATGATACATCGTCGACCTGTATTCAGCAAAATTCACTTCCATGATTTGCTGAATTACTTACAGGGCAAAGATGTAGTTGGCCAACTACACAACTTTGCCTTTTTCTCCACTGTAGTGCGATGTCGGAGTTGGTATATAGGTGGGTTTGGTTTAGCTAAATTTGTGTCTGTTGGGTTGTGGGTCAAGTATTTGTTTGCCCTTTAAGTATTCAACGAATCGCAGAAGTGAATTTTGCTGAATACGGGTCGACAATATAGCATTCAGTGAAAAGGTTTTTCAAAGAACTAATATACTTTACTAATATAATTTACTAGAAAGGCTCACCCGGACTCTGCTACACTTTGCTGTGAGGGAAAGGTTAGTTTGCTTTTTATTTGTTGTATTTTGTATTACTTTATTGCCTTTTTCTATTTTGAATACTGTGATTTGTTTTCTTTATCTTGTGTGTTACTTGTATTCTAATTTTAACTGCATATTAAAACTTGAAATGAGACCACAGCTCTGTCTCTTGTGAGTCAGGCAGAAATGTTTTCCTCCACCCTCCCAGCTGGTTACTTTTGTGTTCTTAAACACCACTGTCTTTCTAGTTACCTGCCCCTTATGTTAATTTGACCATATATCTCATTTCCTCTCTGCTTTTACTGGCTTGTGTGAGTAAGCGCAAAATTATCATTTTGTGAAATCACTCCCTTTCAACTGTTTAAATTTAATGGCCATCCTACTGTATTCCAAAGTACCAGAATGCAAAAGTGACCACCCCCTTTCAATCTATCTTGCAGTTTTAAAAATAGTGACTCTCCACTAAAACTTAACTTTTTAGACAGGTAAAACTTAAGTTACCTACTTTCACATCTAACTCATCTAGTGCACACTGCAGTGTTTAGGATAAACCATTTTTATCATCTTACCTTTAAGCATCCCTGTGACTAGCTCTTGCTTTAAAACCTGCTGGAAAGCAGTAGGAAGCCTTAAACTGATACAAGCACTCAACTCTCCTTGTTAATAAGGTGAAATTAATCGAAGGCACTAAACAGCCTATAATTGCAAAGTACCTTGCTAAGGTAAGAGAAAACAGCTCTTGTACTTTACAAAAAAAAAGCACTAAAGCTGGCATGTCCAAGGGTCAGCTTCCGGTGATTTCTCCTGTCCACCCGGTGAATCTGGGCATACTGGGGCAATGCAGCAATTGCCTCATGTACACAGACAACCCCCTCATCTTACCACCCAACACTACAACCTGTGATAGATGCAATTACATAGCCAAACTGGAAGCAAAGCTCTCTCCACCCAAGATTGTGCTAGACAGTCAAGAGGAGAAGATTAACACCAGCACTACACCTCAAACAACACACAGTCCTTCTAACCCCACACCACCAACCCCCTCACATAGCAACAGTAAACCCTCATATGTGGAGGCCCTTAACAGTAACCTGCCCAAGCAACAAGGACCTTCGTAGCTGAAATGCAAACAAACACCAGTCACAACCAAAGTGTCACATAGCTCACATCACCAGTGTGCCACCCAACAACAGCCCCTAACGTAAGACAACGTACCCAACATTTTAGTCATAGGTTTATAGTCAAGCACACTGATGTCCCACTCACCAGGCTAAACAAGGAGAAAATTAGTCAGCTGCATGTCAGGGTGCCAGGATCCACGACATAACGCATGTACTCAAGTCACACCACAACAAGTACAAATATGACTCTGAGATTGTCCATGTTAGAGTGAATGACTTGAGATGTACCTCCCTGGACTACTTGAAAAGGGACATGGAAGAGCTTTCGGATCATGTGGCCTGGGCAGGTATGACCCTAGCCCTTAGCAGCATGCTGCCTTCACCCAGAATGATACCACAGTATAAGGGCAAAATGATTGACTTCAATAATTGGCTAAGTTTCTGGTGTCATTCAAAGGGGATCCAGTATCTGTCTGCCTGGGACGACATGATCAATAGACCACGATACTTTGCCAGAAATGGTCTGCACCTGTCGCCTCTGGGATTTAGGTTACTGGCTAAGGCTCTTGCCACCCCTATAGTGCCTTTTTTAGGCAAAGTTCAAAGGGCAAAACCACCACAGTAACAGGTACAAGCATGCAAAATCTGAAGGTAATGCTACTCAATACTAGAAGTCTAAACCTCAAAATGCACTTTCTCGAGGCACTCCTAAAAATGGAGAATACTGATATCTGTGCAATAACTGAGACCTGGTTCAAGGCTCCAGAGAGCACCCCTGCAATACCAGGCTACAACTCTTGCCACACTTTTCGGCCACTGAACCAGGACCGAAACACTAAAGGTGGTGGAGTGTCCATTTTCACCAAGGATATTCACACCTCCAGACTAGTTTCCTAACACAATGCGTCTGAAATTCTCCAGGTGCAACTAACACTAGGTAAGACTGCAATCCAAATTGTAGCTTGCTACAGATCCCCCCACCATGCCCCAAGATTCTGACCACACCTTTCTAAACATATTGGAAAATATTAAGATACAACCAAACACCCTAATACTAGGTGATTTCAAATACCCTGCCATTAATTGGGAAAACAACTCGTGTACCAACACCTTTGCCCAACAGTTCTTGGAATTCATAAATTCCAATGCCCTGGATCAACTAATCCATAGTCCCACCAGGGGCTCCAGTATCCTAGACCTGGTCATTACCATCATGGGAAATCAATGCTTCACACCTATGGTCACCCCCTCGTTGGTCAGGTCTGACCATAAGCTAATCACCCTTGACATCCACATCCCTCCCCCACCCCCCAGTAAGGAAACCTCTGTAAAAACTTCTCTAAAGCCAACTTCATGTTACTGAAGTCAGAAGTGACAAACCTCATGACACCCATGCAGATGGGAACTGAAAGTTCGACTGCTGAATCCTGCACTAAGGCACTGTATGAGCACATCCACTCGTGCATGAATCGTGCCATCCCAAATAAAACCAAGATGCTCTCCTCCAAAAAAAGGAATCCAATCTGGTGGTCCCCTGCCATAAACAAACTTTACAACAAAAGGAAGAAACTGTTGCAGAAAAGAGGAAAATCCCAGGATGCAAAAAACTCCCTTACCAGTCTCAGTAAGAAGCTGAGATCCCTCATAAAATCCTCCAAAGCTAGTTATGAAAATAAAATTGCCAATGATTCCAAAGACAACCACAAGGCATTCTATAGCTATGTCAAGAATCTAAATGGTAATGCTCAGATCTGCTCTGAGCTACAACAGAATGGCATTAAATATACTGATCCCAAGGATATTGCCAATATCCTGGCAGATCAATTCAGTGACAACTTCACCGCCCCTCACCCCATAAAGAGACCATCTCAGTACCAAAAGATTGCCGAATTCCAGTAATAATGGCCACACAGGTAAACAGTGCAATCTCCAAAGCTAAGAATACAGCATCTATGGGACCAGATGACATCCTGGGCTGTGTACTTCATGAACTACAAAATGAAATGGCACCTCACCTAAGTGTTATGTTTAATCATGGCCTCACCTCAGGCTTCATGCCCACTAAGTGGCTCACAGCTACAGTTATCCCACTCCACAAAGGGGGATCCACCTTGGATCCTGGGAACTACCACCTCATCAGTCTGATCTGATCTGCAAGGCCATAGAACGTATTATCATGGAACTTATAAACAAAGACACTGGCAACCTTCAAACACTGGACCCCACCCAGTTTGGGTTCGTGAAGGGCCGATCTTGTTTCCTGAACCTGGTTGACTTCTTCAGATCAGTCTCCAGAGCCATGGACGAGGGTAAGGCGATCCACACAGCCTATCTGGACCTCGCCAAGACCTTTGATACCATCCCCCACTCTGGAATCATAGATACACTTATTAAGCTGGGCATTAATCCCTACATCACTCGATGGGTTGCCAACTGGCTTACTGACAGAACCCACACTATAAAAGTAGCCGACTCCAAATCCAGCTCCAGACAGGTGACAAGTGGAGTACCTCAATGTTCAGTCCTCTGACCGCTCTTGTTTGACATCTACTTCTCTAGGGACTCTGGCTAACAACGTTCACAGATGACTGCAAACTGGGAGCCATTATTGAATCCCCAAATTATTTGGATATTCTACAAAAGGGTCTGACAGAAACAGATGCTTGGTGCCAGAACCATGGGCTCAAGCTCAATGCCAAGAAATGTATAGTTATCCCCTTTGGGAAAAAACATGTACCCGTGAATTACCACATAGGTGGCAGTACACTAAACACCGAAAGTGTGATAAGAGACTTGGGGACACAGGTGGACAGTGGTCTCACCTTCGATAACCACATCACCACAACAGTGAGGAAATCCTTCTTTGTGGCACACCTCATCACTAAGGGCTTTTCATCCAGAAAAATGGAGGTCATTGTCCCACTGTACTCATTTCGCATTAGACCCATTATAGAATACAACGCCTTGTTTGGTATGTACCTCTCAAGACATCTGCAACAACTGGAAAGGCCACAGAAATACATCATTAAAAGAATCACAGGACTAAAGCAGATGCCCTATGCTGACCATCTAAAAAAACTCCAGCTATACTCTGTCGCATATCGTCTACTCAGAGGCGATCTCTGCTTAACATACAAGGCCATGTCAAACCCAGAGCTGTTGGACATGCTACACTTAAAGAAATCCCAATCCCTCAATCACTCAGAGCCACACACTCCAGGGATCTAAACCTTTTCATCACAATAAACAAAACTTGCTGGAGGGATAGGTTCCTGACCCAGAGACTCCCCAGTCTCTGGAATAGACTGCCCATACATGTCAAGCAGAGCGCCTCTTTGGCCCTCTTCAAAAGGAACCTTGACGATGGGATGGGAGATAGGAAATTCACCCCGGGGACAACGTCACTCGCCCTGCTAGACAGGGGTCCAGGGAAGTAAATATTGTGGGAAGAAATAGTCAGGGAATTGTTATGGCTAGGCTTGTATAGGCCCTAGGGCCGATAGCCTAGTACCAACCTATGAACCTATAGACTTGCTGAATGTGGGCAGTAGAGAACCCAGACAAAAATGGCTGCTTAAGCCCAAAGCTCTGGACAGGACCTGCAGAAGTGTGAATAAAAAGTGTGTACCCAGCGAGGAAAAAAAAGACAGTCCAGAATGAAAGATGAGTGAGCAGGAACAAAAATAGGAACAGGTATCTGCATTTAAAGCTGCAAACAAGAAGTACCAATGCTGCATTTTGTTTGAAAATTGAATTACAGTAGGCCAGGATATGAGCCCCTTGAAACAAATAATAGAACAACAACAAATAGAAGTGGAGTGACTACAAAGAAAGGTGCAATATCTGGAGAAACATAAAGCATTAATTAAAGCTGAACTGCAGGAACAGACTCTCAGAATACAAGAACTAACAGACATAATAAAAACACAAGGAGCAAAGATGGGTAATCTTGTAAATCAATCAAGAAGGAATAACATGATAACTGGGATACAAGAGAAAGTGGGTGAAAGTGAACTGGAGCTGTTTGCAATGCACTTATTAAAAGAGATATTTCTGATGCCAGAAAATCAAGAAACTATAATGGAGGAGTTCAAAATGGCCACTGTTCTGTAAGCACTGCTATCACCTAGGTTTCGATATACCCTGGATTAAAACAAACCCAGAAGGCAACGCAGAATTAATAATACAGAAATAACTGTAGATATTTACTGCTAATATCATCCAGCAAACAAAAGAGGAAGAAAAAGTGACAGATTCAGCTCAGAAACAGCAGGATTAACTAAGATTTCTGAATAACAGCTTAAGCAATGTCCTACTAAGGCCCTGCATCTGACTGCAAGATTGGTAAAACACTATACAGCAAGATGTCAAAAGAGGAAAATAATATGGAAACAACAACAACTAAGACCAAATTCTCAGTACTAGCCTCACCTGAGAAAGACCCAACTTCAAAAAGACAAAAGACAACTAAACAAACTGACAACTCTAAAAATACAAATAGATCCATGACAGACCAGCCAGCTAATCTGGAAGACATAAAATCTGCTTTATTACCTATCCAGCAAGCATTAAAGGACTTATCATTACAATTTCAAACCTTTGGTGACTCATTCAGCCAAATAATATCCAGAATGGAAAAATCTGAGTCCAAAATAATAGACTCTATTTCTCAAAAAACTGATGCCCATGACAAAGAAATACAAAACTTACAAGCAAAATTAACAGACCTGGAAGCAAGATCTCGAAGGAACAATATCATCATCAGAGGAATACCTGAAACTGTACTTCATAACAATCTAATACCAACAATCAAGCAAATAATAAATTCCCTCCTAGAGGAATCTGAAGAAATGCAGCAAATAACACTAGAGAGAGCCCACAGAGCCCTGAGGGAAATGCAAACATCACTGAAACCAAGACCTGTCTATATTAGAATATTAAACTGCCAAGATGTAAATAAAATCATACTGGCAGCACTGAAAAAAGACACACTCACCTGGAATAATAATAAAATCTCCTTTGCTCAAGACCTCCCAATACAAATAAGACAAGCAAGACAACTACTATCTCCATACTGCAGGTTCCTAATAGAAAAAAAAAAAATCAAATTCCAGATGAAATATCCAAATCAGTTAATCTTTTACATCAAAGAGGTTAAATACATGGTTGCTATCCCCAAAGAGGCAAAAGAGACATTCCTGGCTGTTTTCAAGCAAATTCCACCTTCAGTAGTGAAATAAATCCACAAAAAAAAAGATAAAGGTCCCTTGGATGAAAAAACGACCCCATTCATGAGCATTCTAGCTGGCATCCAACTCTGAAATCTTCTCCTTGCTGTCTAGGCCCTTGGGTCATTGATGTGAGCCATGAGGAACACAGGAAAGGGAAGTACATCCTGGGTGGGAACCAAAAATGAACTGCTGTTTCCGATGCACGAATATAGGAAGGAAGTTCCCATCTCAGATACTGGCTTGCAAATTCAGTCCCCCTAGGCTTTTGATTGCTTCATTAAGTACAGTCAGACAAAATGGATTTCAGCAAGCTCCAAATGATTTTACTGTCTGAAAAATGAAAATTGATCTGCACCAGCTAAAAGAAGAAAGCTGCACCATAGATGTCAACCAACCTGCAAGCAAAACCTTGAAGAAATAAGGTACTGTTGAACTGAACCATTCACTAATACAGTACACCCATTACTGTGTAGGTGAATGAAACTCCAGCCTTAAATAATAGGCAAGAAATAAACTGTCAGAATTATGCTAGCTCATAGATTAATATTGGGAAAAAAAGGGAACAAATTGTTAAATGTTTTATGTAAATACTAGAAATGTGTTAAAAGATCCTGGAGAGAAGTAATCTCAGGAAATTAATAAAATAACCTAACAATCCTGGGATAATGTAAATATAGCCTTAATATGTCAACTATAGCAGAAGGACTGTTTGGCTAAGCTGTTTTTCTTTTTTTTTTTTTTTTTTGTCTCTCTCTACTTCCTACTTTTGTTAAATAGGTGCCAAGTATATATTTTATAACCCACACAGATTGATGTGGAAAAACATCACTATAGGCACCAAAGAAGGCCGAAACCTGAATAAGTAAAGGGGAGGAAAAAGAAGTCAAATGAGAGAAAAATGTAAAAATGACAAGATTGATTGTTTAACAATATTACTATGGTACACATATTGCTATAATTTACTGAGGAATGTATATTAATATGCTGTTTTAAAAATACTATTAGAAAGAATTAGTCACAAGACAAAAACCATACATGCTGTACCTTAAATGCAATACCATCACTGTATAAATAATATGTTGGAAGAGGCTAGGGATATTAAGTAGCAGTGTTTGTTGAGGGAACTAGTTTGTTCAGCTTTGTCCACATTGTTTATAGTAACACATAGGGGATACTATGGAGTAAATCTATATCTAAAAAGAAAACACATTCCAAGATTAGACGTAAAGGTAAACCATATAATGAACCTTCATCCTCCCCCCCTGATTATTCCTGGTCCAGGGATATAGTGGTTAGGCACAGTGTAGGGACGGGGATAAATAGATGCTTTCCTAAACCATCACACAGTAACACATACAAAACTAACAAAACAAAACTAATATACATGGCATATCTAAGGAATACACCTAATAAATAAATGTGGGAAATAGAATCATGGAATGTGAAATGGCTCCAAAACAAGAAGAAAAGAAAACTATTCTTACACCTTACATTAAAAACCACAGCCAACCTCATACTAATACAAGAAACGCACTTGACTGCAGATCAATGGGCAGAAATTAGCAGAAAGAAATGGATAAGTCAAATCATAGCTTCAGAGGGGAAAACAAACAGTGCTGGGGCTGCCATAATAATTAAAAACCAATTTAAGGAAAAAATACTTAAAACCAAAGCTGACAAGGAGGGAAGATGGTGCTATGTAACATTTAATAGTCCTACAATACCAAAACCTATAATGGTACTTAATGTTTAAGCACCCTGTAATAACCAACAACACTTTTTATGTCATTATACACAATCTTAAACCAATTTAAAGATCACTACCTAGTGATTGGAGGTGACTGGAATACATATCAAAACCCAGAAAAGGATAAATCTAATCTGACCAAATCACATAATAAACAAGCCACATTAGCCCTTAATGAACTCAGACAAGATTTCAAACTATATGACCCTTTTAAACATGAGAACAGTGCAGATAAAACAGGGAAATTCACATTCTATTCGCAATGCCACAAAATGTGGTCAAGGATAGACTTCTTCTTAATCTCTGACATATTCATTAACATGGACCCAACAATAACTATACATACCAGGTTATTTTCAGATCACTCCAAAATCACACTGAACATTAACTGGGACAAAAAGATATATTTAGAGAATAGGGGTCATAATTGGTCATTAAACCCTAATTTACTTTCCAAAATGGATGTAATAAAAGAAACAGAAGCAATACTCAAAATAGCTCTTACAAATATCACTAACTCCCAAGTACCAACTGACATAGAATGGGCTGCAACCAAAGCACAAATCAGAGGATTGTTTATCAAAAAAGCAGCATACTATAAAAAATACAAGTGAAAGAGGAGCATATACTGAAAGGGAAAATAGAGCATCTTGAAAAAGAACTAATAAATAACCCTAAGAACCAAAGAGAAGCAGAACTTTTAAAACTGCAAAGGGATCTGTATATGTTAGAAACCAGGACCCTATCTTTCTATGAAGCCAGAATGTTAGCCACTTACGCAGAAGAAGCTCAAATACCATCTAGAGCTCTGGCCAGAATTATCTGCCAACACAAAAATGCCTCCAGTATATCAGAAATAAACTACAGAGACAAAAACTACACAAAAAATGAAGACATTATTAAAACATTTGAACAAATATACTCTCAAATATATGGAGCACAAATACTACAAACCTCAAAGGAAGATAGAACTCTTTTTCTTCAAAAACTGAAATTCCCTAAACTCAATTTAGACTAACAAAAAAAACTAACTGAGCCGATATCCATCAGTGAAATTATTACAACAATCAAACACTTAAAAGTGCATAAGGCTCGGCGGATGGACTCACATCAGAATTTTACAAAGCATTTTCCCCCTTGATAGCCAAACTACTATACTATACACTGAATTACATAATAAACTATAAAATAAATGATATCCACTTTAATGCCTCTAAAACTATATTTATATTAAAAGAACACACAGACCCCAAAACCCCGACAGCTACAGACCCATCTCCCTCTTAAATATAGATACTAAAATATTTACCTCTATACTTGC